>NC_073394.1:29190084-29490084 GCF_028641065.1 Leucoraja erinaceus | reverse complement strand
TAGCACAAGGCAAGCGTAATAAACCTTTATTGTTATTATTATTATTATTATTATACGTTTTTGAGTACACAGGGTAAATTAAAAATTGAAAAGAAAATCTTTTTAGTGTTCAGGATCAGTCTGCAAGGCACATAGAAAAGCAAATTATGTATTCACCTAATTGGACCAAAAATCAAGTAACAATAAAAATGTTTTGAAACTTCAGATATTTAATCTTTAGAAATTTCATTCCATTAATGGTAATTCAACCACAATTTCATCCAAGTGTTCCAGTACTGCAGTATTCCTTGAAATCCATCAAACGGAATCCTTTAACAAGTACAAGCCATTTAGTTTAGAGATACAGCGCGGAAACAGGCCGGGTCCGCGCATACCTGCAATCCCAGCTCATTTACACAATCCTACACACACTAAGGACAATGTACGTCTTTGGACCATGGGTGGAAACTGAAGATCTTGTAACAGGGGGAACGTACAAACTTCGTACAGACAGCACCCGTAGTGGGGATCGAACCCAGGTTCTGGCGCTGCAAGCACTGTAATAATTTGTGCATAACTGAAGGGAATTTGTGGAGGACTTTTTCCATTGAAACTCCTTCTTTCTCAAGCATAAAGAGTGGCGAGTGATCAAGACTATGTCTGGCAGATGTGATCAAGACTATGTTCCACAGGCACATTGAAATCTTCAAAAGTGAGAGTCAAATGGAATGAACATGCCAATGTCAGGATAGTTATCAGTTTTCCCGGTAGAACGTTTGGTGGCTCAGAAGTGGAAATGCTTTCCATGGGCTTAGCTATTTTTAAGATTTGAACTGTCACTGTGCAATGATGGACTTCTTAGTTTAGTTCAGAGATACAGCATGGATATAGGCCCTTCGGCCCATCGAGTCCATACTGGTCATCGACGTTTACACTAGTCCTATATTATCCCACTTTCTCATCCACTCTTTCACACATGATGGGCAATTTCCGGAGGCCAATTAAACGACAAACCCACATGTCTATCGTACATGGGATGAAACTGGAGGAAATCCACACAGTCACAGGGAGAACGTGCAAACTCCACACAGATAGCACCCATGGTCAGGATCGAACCTGGATCTCTGCCGCTGTGAGGCTGCGCTCTGGAGGTGTGAGGCAGCAGACTTCTCTTCCCTTTTTTTTGAGAGTAATCAGTCTTGACAATTGCAAGCAGAAAACAGTCCCCATCCTCCAGTGCTTCACTTGGGCTGGCATGAGGTGTCATGGTTAACATCTTTCCATCTTCAGATGATTGCAACGGAGATGTGTCAACTGTAGAGTGGTTTTTGGTACGAGCTCTTAAGAGTTGAGCTTCATCCCCCACATATATTCTCATTGTCATTTCTATTACAGTTCGCTACAAAAATCCATCTCCTTGACCATAATCAACATCTTTCTTTTGCTCCTGTCTCCTAAAGTCAAACCAAGAGGCCACTCCAGTGACTTAAGAACATGATACAGTCAGACTTGTCGCTGCATGTCTATAATACTATAATGTTAGAGTGGTTGTCTTTTGGATGGCATGTAAAAATAGGACTCATGGATATAAAAGATCTTTGACCCCGATTGAAAAAAAACCAGTAACAAAATTGTATAATTAACATCACATTCTTTTCATCCTGTGAATTGCAAGCACATGCACTTTATCTAGCAAATCCATTCTTGCTAAAACACAATGTGGAAAGAATAGAATGGGTTCCTGTGGAATTATTTATAAGTGGGTACTTGATGGTCAGCCCAGACCTGATGGGTCAGAAGAAGACCTGTTACCATGTTGTATCTCTATGACTCGTTGCTAACTCAAACTGGGAGTATCTAGAAATGAGGAACTGCAGATGCTGGTTAATACGCAAAAGGACAGAAAGTGCTGGAGTAACTCTGCAGGTCTGGCAGCTTCTCTGGAGAATATGGATAGGTGCCGTTTTGGGACGAGACCCTTCTTCAGACTGATTATAAGGGGGGGGGGGGGGAGTGAAAGCCGGAAAAGGGGAAAGGCAAGACAAAGCGTGACAAGTAATAGGTGGACAGGCCAAAAAACTGTTGAATAATCTATTTACTGTTTGTGTTAAAATCTTGTTATATAGGCATCCCCCTTTCTTTCATTTCTGTCCTGAAATGAAAATGGAACACAATAGTTATCTACATGTGGTAAGTAGTACAAGAAGATTTACATTTAAATGTCCAAGAATCTGTAATAATTTTGCTTTGTTTGGATGATACCCACACATTATAGGAAATGTATATTTATTTGCATACATATGCTCAATCACACTTAATGCTTCTTTTTTTGTACTTTTCCCATGTCCTGTAATAAATCTTCCAACTTTTCCAAATTGTTTTGAAGGCATTTTCTTTTCAGGAATGAGAGTCATGAATTATGTTTATGCAAATAATGCAATTTTCTTTTTTTAAAACCTGTTCTGCTAGAAGTGTGAATTACTCAGTGAGTGAAGAGTTCTGTATTGTGGTTTACAGCTGGAGGAGATTTGCAGCTACAGTGAGGAAACAGATTGTGGCCAGGGCACATATCTGTAGCTAACTCCAACATATTGATTGAAATGTGATCTACTTCTTGGTTCTTGGTTCTTGGTCCTCCAAACTATTCCAAATGGAATTTAAACTGGAGGTGGCGGATGGTGGACTTAAGCGAAAAAAGGATTCTTGGAGACGAAGAGCTACCTTAAATTTAGTTGCGTCTGGTTGAGTAACTATGGTAGGGTGAAACACTGTTCCATGCTTTAATTGTGCAGGGGAAGAATGAATTGCTGTACAGATCTGTCTTGGTAGCTGGTATCGCAAATAGGATCGAATGCCCTTGTCTACTCCTAATAGGTTTGGGTTTGGTGTAGGTTTGGTAATCTATGTAGAGCTGACCATTTAACATTTTATAAAAACAGGTCAAATGGTGAGCTTTACGTCTGTCTTGGAGAGGGTTCCACCCCAGTGAATTCAGGAGTTTGGTAACACTCGCTTCTGTCTCATAGGTATTTGTAACAAATCGGGCTGCCTGTCCTTGGACACGTTCGATGGAAGAAATTTTTCTATTTGTGTATGGATCCCATGCTGCAACTGCGTAGTCCAAATGTGGTCTAACGAGGGTGAAGTATAACTTCTCCTTGATTGAAGTTGAACAATGATGAAAGTTGGTCTCAGAAAATTTAGGACATCTGTTGCTTTCACCGTTGCATGATGACTCTGATGACTCTGACCATTCCAACATAGATCGTTCTGTAATTTGATGTCAAGGTGGCACCAAGGATTTTGTATGATGTTTCGCCTGGTTTCCCCTTCCTGGTGACACGCATGGTTTCACATTTGGAAGGACTGAACTGCATGCCCCATTGTTGTGACCACTCAACCATAGCATTGAGATCTTTTTGGAGAGCATCTTTATCCTCAGCTGACTTAATTGGACGGAACAGCAAACAATCATCAGCGAATAGACTGGTCGTGTTTGTGACTTTTTCATACTTATTATATTCCAGCAGATCTCTGATACTAGCGATTTAACTATGAATGTAATGTATCAATACAAATGTATGTATAAATGTACTGTATCAAAAAACCTAGAGGAATGTTAAGATTAAATTTTCAATTGTCTGATTAATATGAAGATTTTGTTGAGGAGCTACATATGGCAGCAGTGTGGTATATTTATTAGGTTGCTGCATATCCTGTGACTTGATGGTTTGAGGTTTTGATGCCATGGTAAATCTATTAGTATCATGATCTATTCTTAATCCTCTGTCACTGTTTGCGATGTCCACATTGTTGCTGCAGTAACCAATCTCTTTTTCCTCCTTTCTGTATTTTGCAGGTGAACACCATACTCTCCCTCCTATTTTATTTAAATCATAAGTGTCCCCGTTTATTATTTGAAAAGAAGGTTCCCATCACTAATAATTGGCCTGTTCAAAGAAGAGGTCTCACGGGATGGATACAGGAGACAATGGGTAACTCTACACGTCTTGAGACATGGCCAATCCACATATGGAGTAGATTGTACCTGTTGGATGCCCTGCTATAGGAAGGATGTCATCAAACTGGAACGGCTGTAAATGTTATGGTGTCTGGTGGTTTAATTTATATGGTGAGGCTGGAGAGGCTTTGTGGCTGTGCAATGTGGGAGGCCTCAGTGAGGTTCATAAAATCTTGAGGAGCATAGATCGGGGGAAGAGCCACATTGTTTTCCCTGGAGCAGGGAAGTTGGAGTGGAAAACTAGAGGGTATAGGTTTAAGGTGAGAGAGGAAAGTCTAAAACTAGAGGATATAGGTTTAAGGTGAGAGGGGAAAGATTTAATAGGGACCTGAGGGGAAATCTTTTCACACACACAATGGTGCAATATGGAACGAGCCGTCCGAGGAAGTGGTAGACACAGGCACTATTAGAACATTTAAAACAATCTTGGGCAGTTACCTGAAAATGAACAGTTTAGAGGGGCAGGCAAGTAGGATAAGCCCGGTTAGGCGATTTGGTCCGAATGGATGAGGTGGGTCGAAGGGGCTGTTTCAATGCTGTATCGCACCATGACTGTATGAATACTCTACTAGGTCATCCCTCAACCTCCATTGGTCCAGCTAAAATACACCAGTCTATTCAATCTCTCCCCTTAACTAAAATGGCCCGGTGCATTCTCGCCAGCACAATCACATCCTCCCCATAGTGTAGCAAACAGCACTGCACACATACTCCAAGTGTGGCCTAAAGAGTGTTTGGCAAACATTGCAGAATTACATCCCGACCTCTTATATTCTATGCTCTGACCTATGAAGGCCATCATGACCCATGCCTACTACATCACTACATCAACCGGTGTTGCCACCTTCAAGGAACAATGGATTTGAACTCAAAATGACACATAGTGCTGGAGTAACTCAGTAGTTCAGGCAGCATCCCTGGAGAACATGGTTAGGTGATGGTTTGGGTTGAGATCCTTCTTCAGACTGGATTTGAACTACTGGGTCTCTCTATTTAATAATATTGCGTGATGCCCCACTATTTACTGCACATATCCTACGTCACTTTGACTTCTTGAAAATCAATAATTTCACACTTGTCAGGATTAATTAAATTCTATCTGCCGGTGCTCTGGCTAACTTTCCGACATGTCTCCATTCTCCCCACATTCGCACCCTCACCATCATACTGGAGGCAATTTAGAATGACCAAACAATATACCAACCTCTCATTTTTTTGGATATAGGAGGAGGCCGGAAGATCCAGAGGAAACCTGAATGATCACAGGGAGATCATACAAACTCCACACAGTGAGCACCGGAGGTCAGGACTGAACCAAGGTTGCAGATAAGGAATAGAAGACGCTTAAGGGCAAATTTACCATATTCATGCAATACTTTTATTTTTTTTCTGGTTGCAAATTGCTGAATATTAACATGGTCTCATGGTTTGCAATCACCTTACCTTAGGTCCCCTTCGGTCATGGCTGACCATGGGTGTCTCCAGGGTGTTATTCCCTATATGGAGGACGCCTGTGCATGACTTTGTTTAATGTGGGGAGACTGGTGCATAGACAGCCACCCCACGGTCCTTGACAGATCTGTGTCAGGATCCAGTGGCATGGAGTCCAAGACAACCGGAGACCCTTTTCTACTGCAGCCTTCATCAGCCTACCCAGCCGTTGTGACGTTCCACTAAGGTCAGCCATCATCCTCCGCCTGTTTCACCATTGAGGTCTTGGTTGGATTGCTCTTTGTCAGAGACCTCCCACTCGACCGTACCGCCATGGGTGGCCCTACCAGGAGCATAGCTCCAGACGGCATCGCTCTCAGGATCTCAGGTCCACACAAGCTTCTCCACCACGACAAGGTGACAATCCACGGACAATCCATGGTTTGCAATAGCTGCTGTTTCTTAATTACAGGGCCAGTACAATTGAAGGGCCTCGAATCGAAACATCCACTGTCCGTTTCCTTCCACAGATGCTGCCTGATCGTATAGCTTATTGTTTGCTACAGTTTCATGCTGTCTCAGCAAAGATTTTACTTTCACTGATCAAAGGGTGCTTGAATCAAACCTAGTGCTATAGCTACCCTTTCCCCAAATGACATTTTTTTTAAAAGCTGCAGACGCTGAAAATCTGAAATAAAAATGTAAAATGTTGAAAATATTCAACAGATCGGGCAACATCCGTTGAAATAGAAACAGTTAACCTTTGTGTCTGGGACCATTTGTCACAATTGTTCACCTTTTCCCAAGTTAAAAACGCACTAAACACAAATCTTTAAGAAGGAACTGCAGATGCTGGAAAATCGAAGGTAGACAAAAATGCTGGAGAAACTCAGCGGGTGCCGCAGCATCTATGGAGCGAAGGAAATAGGCAACATTTCGGGCCGAAACCCTTCTTCAGACACAAATCTTTGTTTTCTTTGCAATTTAACTTCTCCCTGCTATTCCCCAGCTGTACGATCATTTTGTAAAATCCTTTTTGATATACGATGCACCAGGTTCTACTTTTTTTAAACAAAGATTTGAACTCAAGTTAGTTCTTTGGCATGGGCTTGTGATGACAACACACACTGTAGCTTGCATGCGTCCCCAGTGGTAATTCAAACAAATGTTTGTAACAGGCCATTCCCTTGAGAACATGTTGACCGTCTGCCTAAGATTTCTTCACCTCAGGGTGACCCTCTCCCCTCCCCCCCCACCCTTCCAACTTCTCCAATAGAAATCTGTCAACTTGGACTCATATGGATTGTGAGTCACATTTACGTTAGTCACAAAAAATGTTTAAAGAAATGACCCGCGACTCACGTGAAAACAGCACTGTGCTCTGCAAATGTTTTAAATGAGTTTGCAATCTGTCTCCCCTTTCTGTAATTATAAATCACTGTGACCAGGGGGCTTTCCAATGGCGACACTGCTCCTAACTCTGGTACTATGATTGAGATTAGAATGAGGTCATGCAAGAGGTGATGTAATGTTATTGCCTTCTCTCTCCCCTCTCTCTGAAAGCCCCAGTACTTTGATTGGGACCACGATAACAGGCCATGTGAATGTGAACTGGATGTGAGAACATGGCCTAAAGCAGCTAGTTACAGAACAAGTGGCTTTAAGAACTTTTGTTTTCTTTTATGGGTTTACGACTGCAAGGAGAAAAACATATGTGTAAACTGATGTAGATTTTCAGCAACACTGAGAGACGGGGATTAATATAACCAGAGATTAATCTATATCCTCCTGAATGGAGATTGATAGTGATGTAGTGGTGGTTATGTTGGTACACAGAGTGTCCAGGAGTTTATAAAATTCTGCCTTAGGACCTTTTGAATTACATTTATTGGTCAATCCTAATTAACCTGTGTTGGTGGTGAGTGGCATAGGAGCAGTACAGTAGCATAGGGGGCAGTATGGTGGCATAGTGGTAGAGTTGCCATCTTACGGCCACCTGGGTTTAATCCTGACCAACGAACCGCTGTCTGTACGGAGTTTGCACACTCTCCATGTGACCATGTTGGTTTTCTCCGGGTGCTCACTCCAATGACGTGCAGGTTTGTAGGTTAAGTGGCTTGAGTAAAAATTGTAAATTGTCCTTAGTGTGTGTAGGATGCTGCGAGGTATGGGGGTGATCGGTGAGTCAAACGCCTGTTTCCACGCTGTATGTCTAAGTCTAAGGTCTAAAATCTAAAGTCTAAAGGCCAGAGATAAAAAGACAGAAGTTGTGAGACAAAAGGATTGAAGAGCAACAAATTGTGAAGTTAGAGAAGGAATGCAGGTGAAAGCGGTGTGGGATGGGTGAAATATGTGCAGGTTCCAGGTGGGACACGAGGGGGGGGGGGGGGGGGGGGGAATGGGGGGGTGGGGTGGGGGGTGTGTGTGGGGGTGTGGGGGGAAAGGGGGGAAGGGAAGGAGGAGGAGCGAAGGTGTTTGTAGTTCCCAACCTTATTGTCGCAGAGAAAACCTGTAGCATGAACATCTAGAGTCCTCAGGCCACATCCAATCTTGTGACAGGACCTGCTCACTTTGTAACCCATTTCTCGATGATTCTCAGACCAACCCTCCATTATTAGTTTCAACTATAATCTTTACCTTTAAGATCTTTCCTATCCTGACCCATCCCTCTCTCCATAACTTACAGGACTACCTTGAATGCCCTGTACATAGAGTTATTAGAGTCATACAGCATGGAAACAGGCTCTTTGGACCAACTTGTCCACACCGACCAACTTGTGATGGGCTACACTCATCCCATCTTCCAGGATTTGTCCATTTCAAACCTTTCCTATCCATATATACCTTTCCAAAACTTTCTTAAATGTTGTGATAGTACCTGCTTCAACTACCTCCTCTGGCAGCACGTTCCAGATACCTACCACCCTTTGTGTAAAAACGTTGCCCCTCAGGTACCTATTAAATCCTTCCCTCCTCACCTTAAGCCTATGTCCTTAGGTTATTGATTCCCTTCCTCTGGGTAAAAGACATTTACCCTATCTATTCCTCTCATGATCCTATACACTATAAGATCACGCCTTCATCCTCCTGTCCTCCAAGGAATAAAGTCCTAGCCTGCCTCAACCTCTCCCTGTAGCTCAGGTGCTTCAGGCCTGGCGACACCCTCGAAAACAAAACCTTCACTCTAACTCCTTGTCCTCTCCCTCACCCCACTTTCCCCTTCATTAGCGAAGATGAAGTGAGAGTGAAAATGTAAGGAAGAGAGGCAGAGGAGTGAGGGGTCGAGGTGGGATGTTAAGAAATGCAAGGGGAAGGTATTTGAGGAGGCCCTGGATGAATAAGCGCCTTTAAGTACATTTCAAATGTAGGCGCTGCTCTCTCCGTGGCTTCAGGGAAATGATGCACAGGTGGTGCTGAGGCTGAATTGAGTCTGGGTTCAATGAGGGGGTTGAACATTTGTGAATCAGATTATACATGCACCCCTCATGAATAGGGTATGGGAATATTATAATTGGATGCTAATGACATTTAAATGAGGCCAGCTGCTGCCAGCTATGCAGCCTCCCTATGGGTTGTGGGTGTAGGGGTGTACTAGCATTTCAACAGACAGTGGCAGAACAGATGACAGATTACTCTTTCCCCTTCTCATCCCATCCTGTCCTAAAGCTGGATTTTTTTTCACTCAAGTTGCCCTGTAGCCACCTGCAGCCCTCGCAGCTTCCTCCATTGCCCAAGTGGTCATTCATCATTTGTAAGTCCTTACAGAGAGCGCGCGAGAGTGAGAGAGAGAGTGAGTGAAAGTGTGTGCGTGTCTTTACATTGGGGACCTGGGTTGGAGAGTGTTGTACAGAGCGGTGGCCTGTAATAAACGTTTGAGTCGGTTCACGGGCTTGTCCGCTGCCTATATTTTCTGCGGTGAGGAAGAGACCGTGCTCCATGCGTATATGTGTGAGAGGTTACTGCCCCTGTCGATGGTCATGCTAAAGTTGGCTGCCTGCCCTTCTTTCGGGCCTACGTACGTGCGCGCATGTCCCTGGAGAGGGACCACACGGAGTCCATGGGGACTCTGGAGGCCTTCCGTGGGCGCTGGTCACCGCGTGGGGTTGAGAGTATTGTAAATAATGAATGCATCTGATTATGTTTTGATCTGATGTATCATACGATTGTGTTGAATAAAGTTTTGGAAAGAAAAAAAAATGTATGTCTGTGTGTGAGTATGTACACATGTGTACATTTATCCTGTCTCTGTATACAAGTCAAGTCAAGTCAATTTTATTTCTATAGCACATTTAAAAACAACTCTCGTTGACCAAAGTGCTTTACATTAGTGCAAGTACTAACGTGCTACAAACAGTGGTACACAGATCAACAATACATACATACAGCGCTCCCTCAGAGGACCTCAAGAAAGGCTTGAGAGTAGAAATAGGCTTTAAGTCTAGACTTAAAAGAGTCGATGGAGGGGGCAGTTCTGATGGGAAGAGGGATGCTGTTTCATAGTCTGGAGCTGCAACTGCAAAAGCGCGGTCGCCCGAGCTTATGCCTAGACCGCGGGATGGTCAGTAACCCACTAGTCGGCCGATCTGAGGGACCTGGAGGTGTTATGGTGGGTAAGCAGGTTTTTGATGTAGGTGGGGACAAGCCCATTAAAGGCTTTGTAAACAAAAAGAAGAAGCTTGAAATTGATTCTGAACCGCACAGGGAGCCAGTGGAGAGAGGCCAGAATCGGGGTGATGTGGTCACTTTTTACGGGTGCCCGTCAGGAGTCTCGCTGCAGCATTTTGGACCAATTGCAGGTGGGACAGGGGTGCTTGGCTGAATGCCAATGTAAAGGGAGTTGCAGTAATCAAGGTAGGAGGAGATAAATGAGTGGATGATCTTTTCGAAGTCGTCAAATTGGAGGAATGGTTTTTTATTTTAGCTATCACCCGAAGCTGGAAGAAGCTAGTTTTTACCACGGCATTGACTTGTTTGTCAAATTTCAACGCGGTGTCCACATGTGTGAAACTCCTATCTTTGAGGTAGGAGATGAACAAGCTCAGGGCAGTGCCATCAATACCAACCCCATACAGGATGGTGTGGTCGGCCGTATCTAATGCTGCGCTGAGGTCGAGAAGGAGCAGGATTGCACAGTCGCCGGAGTCAATGGTGAGAAGTAGGTTGTTATGTACCTTCAACAAGGCAGACTCTGTGCTGTGGTGGGCCCTGAAACCTACCTGATTGGAAAGTTTCCAGGATGGTATTTTGGTGTAGGTAAGGCATAAGTTGATTTAAAATTACTTTTTCAAGGACTTTTGAAAGGAAAGGCAGTTTGGAAATAGGTCTATAGTTGCTTGGCAAGGTGGGGTCTAGGTTAGGTTTTTTTAGGAGGGGCTGAACCACCGCGTGCTTGAAGCAGGTTGGAACAGTGCCAATGGCCAGAGAACTGTTGAAGATGGCGAGGATATTGGGGCCGGCTATTGCAATGACATCCTTCAGAAGGGCAGAGGAGACAACGTTGAGGGGGCAGGGGGCAGGTTTCATGGTGGTGACCAGCTTTACAAGGGAGGGTAGAGTAATGGGTTGGAAACAGTATAATTTTGAAGAACAGACCAATGAGACAGCTAGGTCACAGATGGGAGGGGAAATATTCGTTCTGATGTTCTTAACTTTGCTGGTGAAAAATGTAGTAAATTCTTCGCGGGGGACCCAGTTAAGCTGGTACTGGGGGCAGACCATATGATAGAGGTAATGGTGCTAAAAAGGAGTTATGGACGTTTTTGGAAATAAGGTCTGAAAAGTATTGTGTTCTCACAACAAGACTATACTGCTTCCTGGTATTTGAGAAGATTGTTTCTCAGAAATTTGATGCTTATCAGATTTATACTTCCATGTGTTTAAGAAGGAACTGCAGATATTGGAAAATCGAAGGTACAAAAAAATGCTGGAGAAACTCAGCGGGTGCAGCAGCATCTATGGAGCGAAGGAAATAGGCAACGTTTCGGCCCGAAACGTTGCCTATTTCCTTCGCTCCATAGATGCTGCTGCACCCGCTGGGTTTCTCCAGCATTTTTTTGTACCATACTTCCATTCTTATTTTCTGCACTCTCTTCTTAGGGCTCTGGTGGTGTCATTGAGCCACGGCCAGCCTTTAGGCTTAGACTTTTTCATTTTAAGGGGAGCAACAGAATCCAGGATGGAAGTGCGAGTGGTATTGAATAAAGAAGATGAGATGGAGGGGAGACGCCTAGATGTTGCAGATGTCGGGGGCGGCTATGAGAGCTCAGAGAACTTACTGGCAGTCGAAGAGTTTATGTAGCGGGAGTATCGAGCAGTGAGATGGGATTTTGAGGGAGAGAAAGGCAGAGATGCATCGAATATAATTGCACTATGATCAGGCATCAATAATTTCTGTATTACAAGTTGGGAGGCCAGACAAAAGCACTAGGTCTAGTGTATGGCCAAGCTTGTGCGTGGGTCCAGTGGTAAGCAGAGTCAGATTGAAGGACTCAACCCGGTTCATAAATTCACTCACAATAGGCTCAGTGGGACAGCAGACATGAATGTTAAAGTCACCAAGAATCAGGACCCGGTCAAATTTGGGCAACAAGCTAGCGATAAGATCAGCAAATTGTGAGATACAGACCTTATGCATTTTTGGTGGGCGATACACAAGAACAATTAAAAGTGGACAGACTAGACCAACTATATTAGTTGATGTTCAAAACTGGAGAAATGCTCAGCGTTCAGGCAGCAGTTGAAATGATTCCTAAACGCAGTGGCCAGGCCCCCACCGTGACCGGAGAGCATAGGCGAGCTGAAGAAGTTATCAGGACAGAGTTCCACGAGTGGAGCAAGCTCACAAGGATTAAGCCAGTTTACTGTGACCAGTAGGAAGTCCAATCCACGTGCGGTGAAGAAGTCGTTGAGGATGAAGGTTTTGTTCAGCAAGGATCTCGCGTTGATCAGGGCCACTTTTGCAGGGACTGCAGGTGAGTTGTGGTCCGGAAGCGGCTCCCACGCCAGCGGGCGGAGGTTCAGGGAGACCACGCCGCTGCGTTTCACTCATGGCCTGGCTGGGAGCCCGCGGGCTGACAGACCGGGGACCGGGAAGATTGACCAGAGAGAGGCATACCTGGGCTCGAGGGACCACCGATGGATGGAGAGGTAGGGCTGACCAGATCCGTCTTCACAGCGCTGGGCGAGGTAAGCTGATGTTGAATGGGCGCGGGCGAGAGTCTTCAACCTTTCCACGGCCGCGCGTTTACTCTGCCTCCTGCTCGGCACTGGTGGCGGCCGCCGCAAGGCAGAGCCTGTACACCCACCGGGAGCCGAGCGAGGAGCGAGCGGTAGGGGAAGCTTTGTCCGGGGCTTTGTCCGGGGTTCTGGCTGGGGCCTCGGATGAAGACCTCGACGACCGAGGCTCGGATGTCCAGCATTGAGTTTAAGAGTCAGGAGGTCATGATGAGGCCCTTGGTTCGGCTGCATTTGGCATATTGTGTGTAGTTCTGGTCACCCTATTACAGGCAGGATGTGGAGGCTTTGGACAGTGTGCAGAAGACATCTAACAGAATGTTTCCTAGCAAAAAGGAGAGTTTGGACACACTTGGATTATTTTCTCTTGAACCCTGGAATTTGAGGGGAGTTCAGATAGAAGTATATACAATTATGAGAGACAGATAGGATAGACAATCCAAACCTTTTTCCCAGGGTGGAAATGTCAAAGACTAGAGAACATAGGTTTAAGGTGAGAAGGGCAAACTTTAAAGAAAATGTGTGGAGAAAGTTTTTTACACGGCGGGTGGTGGGTGCTTGGAATCCAGTAACAGGGGTGGTGGTGGAATTAGCTACGATAGTGACATGTAGGAGGTTTTTAACTAGTCACATGAATATACAGGAATGTAGGGACATGAATCATGTGCAGGCAGATGAGATTAGTTTGTCTTGGCATCATGTTTAGCACAGACATTGTGTTCCTGTGCTGTACTTTTCTACGTAGAAACAAGGAACTGCAAATGCAGGGTTAGTACACAAAAGGACACAAAGTGCAAACTCAACAGGTCAGGCAGCAACTCTGGAATATGTGGACTTGGTGATGTTTCTGGTCGAGACCTTTTTTCAGACTTTTCTATGTTCTATGCTTTATAACTTTCAGAAGTATTAATCTGAAGAAATATCATGTGTGTGTTCTGGTCAGTATCTCTGAACCATTAACACTGATCTGATTGTGTATCTCATTGTATATTAGCAACTTTCTATGACTACTTACATCCACTACTCTTCAAAATTACTAATTGGCTGTGACTTGTGGTATTTGATAGGAATTGCTGAAGTGTCCAATTTGTTTAGTTTATGCCATGAGCATAAACAGGATGTAACAAGGTTATGAAAGGTGCTATATTAATAAAGTTCTATGTTTCTTTTGACACATTTTGTACTTTTAATAATGAGGATTTCCACTGTCTTCAACCTGCCATTTCATATCCCACAGTGCACAATCTTGTGCTTGACATATGTCTGGGGAGATATCAAGCTCTGGGAAATACGTCAAATCACCTTTCACACATATTTTAGTTGCATTTTATTGCTGGTCAGTAAAATTGTGAAATTTTGATGCATTCTGCTATGGTGGACCTTGAACTGCAAGCTCTCATTGTGCGGCAAATGCCCTTTTATCTCTCTATCTTTAGCTGAGAGCTCCCTTTAGTGGAAGTATCGGGAATCACTTTTTGAAAAGAACTAAATGCAGTTTTATTAGTAACCACCAATGACACACACACTCCATGTGTATCTTTGAACAGGTGGCCCAGATACACTGAGCTTACCATTGATCCCAGTTACAATGGGTCAGCTAGGACAGATGTCTCACACAGTTGCCTCAGGTACATGAACTGACTGTACAGACGTGTCAAATACAGTGAGTTATATGGGTGTCCCAGTTACGGATATACCAGAGACCTCTGTTTCACATGTGTCCCAAGCTGATTGAGATATGTAGGTATCCCAGGTGCAGTGAAATACACTGCTGCCCCAGGTTCAGTGGGTCATACACATATTCCAGGAACAATGGATTACACAGAAGTCCCAGGTACAATGGGTTATGCAGAGACCACAGCTACAGTGAAGTATGCAACAGTCTGCCTCAAACTGTGGTTCCAGATACAGGAGGTTCACCAGACGACCCAAATATAGAAGACCACAGCTTGATGCCAACTACAGGGAGTTGCCGAGTTGTCACGGTATAGGTTAGTACACTCTGATCCCAGGTAAATTGGGCTATACAGGTATCCCAGGTAAGGTTAGTACACTATGGTCCCGGGTAGACTGGGTTATACAGGTGTCCCAGGTAGAGGTTAGTACACTCCGGTCCAACATTCCTCATGGGATTGACAACCTCAAGTCCATATATTCCAAGCATTGAGGTCCAGTGTAAGAGCACAGCAACTCCCAGACCAGCCATTTGCCATCCTGCCATCTCTCTTGCCCCACCTGTGCCCATGCCAGTCGCTGCCACATTGGGTCATGAGACACATTTGAAGCAATGGAACTCAAGTGGGAATGAATCATCCTTGGTCCTGATGCCAGTTATCATCTACTAACCAGTTACTTCCTGAGATAGACACAAAGGACTGGAGTAACTCAGCGAGTCAGGCAGCACTTCGGGAGAAAAGGGATAGGTGATGTTTTGGGTTGGGACCATTCTTCAGGGCCTGAAGAAGGGTCCCAGCCCCAAACACACCAATCCTTTTTCACCTATCCTGCGCTCCAAGGAATCAATTCCAAGCTTACTCAAGCTCTCCCTCTAGCTTAGGCCCTGGAGTCCTGGCAACATCCTCATAAATCTTCGCTGCATCCTTTGGAGTTTGACAACATCGTTCTTATAACATGGTGCCCAAAACTGTACCCATTGCTCTAAATGTGGCCTCACCAACGTCGTATACAACTGCAAAATGACCTCCCAACTTCTATACTTAATACTATGACTGAAGATGGCCAAAGTGCCAAAAGCCTTTATGACCACCTTATCTACAACTATATGCCTGCACTCCTAAGTCCTTCTGCTCTACAACACTCCCCAGAGCCCTACCATTCACTGAGTAGGTCCTGCACCTGTTAGTCTTCCCAAAATGCAACACCTCACATCACACCTGCCCAACCAATCAAGATGCTGCTGCAATTTTTGACAACCTTATTCACTATCGACAATACCACCTACTTTAGTGTCATCTGCAAACTTGGTAATCATGCCACGTACGTTCTCATCCAAATCATTGATATAGATGATAAACAGTAATGAGCCCAGCACCAAACCCTGAGGCACATCACTAGTCACAGGCCTCCAGTCAAAAATTGTTGAATGCTTTATCCATTCAGCTATAGCTTTCCTTGAATTCCTTGGGATTTAACCTCAATCAGATTCCTACCATGCAAAACAAAATTGTTGAATGCTTAATCACTGAATGAAATCCCATGTATCCAAGTCTATAGTCGTTCATAACTTTCATCGATGTCAAGCTCACTGGCCTGTTGGTCACATCCTCAAACAGCCCTTCTCAATTCGTGAAACATGACCTCCCTCCAGCCTACAAAATCTCTGTTGACTGATACCATAATCGCAGCCCTGCAATCCATCTTTCCCAAGTGCATGTATATCCTATCGCTCAGAATCAGTCGTTAATAACTTTGCGACCACAGATGTCAAGCTCTCAAGCCTTTAGTTCACATCCTTTCCCCTTCTGCCCTTCTTGATTAGAGGCACTTTTGCCTCCATCTCCTGTGGCTCCACACAGAGTTGACCGCTTTGATTCCTGAGGGACCCCACTCTCTCAGGTTACCTGCAGATGACTCATAAATCGCAGTGATGGCTCCTGCAATTTCCTTTTTTAGTTTCTCTTAGTTCCTGAAACTCCTCCAGGGATACATTTGATCCCAGCTGCCTATAGCTGTCCCATGCCTCCTTCTTAGCTTGACCAAAGGGCTTCCTTGCATTTGCCCGCCTTGACCTTCACTCTAATGGGGACGTGCATGTCCTGAACTCTTGTCAGCACACTTTTAAAAATATCCCATTTTCCTGACTTTCCTTTTCCATCAACAAACTACCACAATCAACTTGAGCGAGTTCCTGTCTCATATTCTCAAAATTGGCCTTGCCACAATTTTACATTATAACTCGTGGGCCTGCTTTGTCCCTATCTATAACAATCTTAAACCTAATAGAACAGTGGTCTCTGGTCCCAAAAGGCTCATCCACAAACACTTTATCCACTTGCCCCTCACAATTTCCCAAGACTAGCTCAAGCGTTGCCCTCTCTCTTGCAGAGCCTTCTACCTATTGCTGGGGGAAATTCTCCTGAACACCTCTGACATATTCCACCCCATCTAAACCCTTTGCACTACGACATTTCCAGTCAATGTTAGTAAAGTTAAAATCCTCTACTACAACAACGTTAGTAGACCTGCAGCTGCCCGCAATCTCCTGGCACATTGGTTCTTCTAATTCCCGTTGACTATTTGGGGGCTTGTAGTACGCCCCCAACAAGGTGATCATCCCTTTCTTGTTCCTCAGCTCCACCCACATAGCCTCACTAGATGAACTGTCCGTAATGTCACCACTGACCACTGCCGTGACATTCTCCCTGACCAACAATGCAACACCCATTCCTATTTTACCCTCACCTCTGTCTCTCCTGAAGCACCTGTACCCCGGAACAATAAGCTACCAGTCTACCCCTCTCTTAACTGGATTACAATGTCCCATTCGCTGGAACCGATCCATGCCTAAGTTTATCTGCCTCTTACATTAAAGTTAAATTAACATCCCTTCCTCTCTCGCTGCCTTTCTCCTGCCTATTCTGTCCTCTATACTTTCTCTCTTCATCCTCCATACAAACTTCTAACCTCTCTCCTTGATTATGGTCATCAATTTTGTTTTGATTATCATCTTTGTTTGTGTGTATTGTGTTTCCAGGCCTGTTAAAAGATGCTGCGAGTAGGAACTTTATTCTTCTGTGGCTTTTACCCACCCATCTACCGATCAACCTCTCCCCGCCCCTCTGTATCCACCTATCACTTGCAAAGCTTTGTCCCAGCCCAACCTCTCTTCCATCTCTCTTCCCTCTACTATAATCAGTCTCGTGAAGGGTAAAAAGTGTCTCGACCTGAAAGTTGCCTATCCACGTTCTCCAGAGATGCTGCCTGATCCGCTGAGTTACTCCAGCTTTTTGTGTCATTCCCAAATAATTCTGCAATGGCAAGACTAACCTGCAGATGCCAGCACTTCACCTTAAATGCATGAAGTGCTCTCATCGAATCCAACAATCTCGAGTTTCAAGAATTAGACACACTGTAAGAGTGCTTGATGATTTAGGTTGGGTCCCTTCTTAAGAATCGCAATTCTTTGTGCCCTCTGGTTCTCGATTCCCCTACTCTAAGCAAAAGACTCAGTGTGTTTACCAAATCTATTCCCCACTCAAAGATGGGGAATTTCTCCTTGTTTGGCTGGGAGTAGGTGGCCATTCCCCCTTGATGTGAAGTGGGAGAGAAAGTGAGAGAGCAGCTATTGAGATAGTCCTCCCTTGGGATTTCTTCCTCCACTGCCGCTCCAACAGTGCCCTTGCTGCTGCCCTGTCAGCAATCTACCCAACCTGTTGCCACTTTAGGTGAGATGGTGCAGCCCAAGGCCAGGCTACGTAGAGAGGAGTTACAGTAAACCCAGCAGGTTTCTGCCTTTTCTGAGCCCCAGTAACAATTCAATGAGTCCACGTTACTTTATTACCACATGTACCTAGGTACAGTGATATGCTTTGTTTTGCATCTTTCTAGTGAAACTGTTTTATCTTTTGCTCGCAGCTGTGAACCAGACCTGCCACCTCATGTGGCCACAGGCAGCCCCCCCCACCCGCCGGGTACCCCCATCATTCTCAGCAACTCCCCATGCTGGGCCCCACCTTCATTCACCGTGAACCCCCTGCGGAGTCCCCCCTTCTGATCATCCCCCCATGTTGGAGAAGTCCAGAACCAGGGGCACAGTTTAAGAATAAGGGATAGGCCATTTAGGACTGAGATGGGGAAAACTTCAACCCAGAGAGTTGTGAATCTGTGGCATTCTCTGCCACAGAAGGCAGTGGAGGCCAATTCACTGGACTCATTTTCAAGAGAGAGTTAGGTATCACTCTTAGGGCTAACGGAATCAAGGGATATGGGGAGAAAGCAGGAATGAGGTACTGATTATGGATGATCAGCCATGATCATATTGAATGGCGGTGCTGGCTTGAAGGACCGAATGGCCTACTCCTGCACCTATTTTCTATATTTCTATGCTTCTTCCTCACTTACAATCCTCACGTGTTCACCATGTGCGCCTCCCACATCCTTTCTCATCTAATCATCAGCAAAACCCAGTCATCCCCATTCCTTGACGTGGTAATTCAGCCTCATCTTACCTGCATCCTTTACCATCAACCCACCCCTTTCTCCGGCAGTGCATAGCATCCTCTTAACTCTCTGGGCAAAGAATTATTTGGTTCCTTGATAACCACCTTTCACCAATGACCTGCGTTTTTGCTCAATTAAAAAAAAAAAAAATTTACCTCTTCCCCCTATAATTACTAATATTTCATCTGATTGTTTTAAAATTAAACATCTTCAATATTTGTAATCATTTTCTAAAAGCAAATCCCTTTCCGCATTTCATTCACCAGACTGATTGTTTTGTCTTAAAAGAAAGACTGGATAAACATCTTCAATAATTTGTAAGGGGATTTTCTAAAACTTACAAAATTCTTAAGGGGTTGGACAGGCTAGATGCAGGAAGATTGTTCCCGATGTTTCCAGGACAAGCATTAAGGATAGTATCTTACTTTTTTTCCAGTGGTGATAGACAGCCACAGAGGGTCCTTCATTGGCTATTTTCCCTACCAAGAAGGCAGGTACGGGATACTGAGTATGACACCACATATTGAATGGCACACCGACCTACACCTAATTGATTTTACTGAGTTCAGTGATAGACAGCCTCCTTATTTTCCGTACCAAACTGTAACACCACACACACACACATTGATTTACTGAGTTCAGTATCAGTATACAATAAGAAATTAATCTAATAAGAGAAGAATTCACATATGCCATCAGTTTCCCTGAAAAATAAGTCGGCACTGAAAAGATTAAATATGGAGATTGCATTGATACTTCTAAGGATTCCCTGCTCCAATCTTGTCACAGAAGATTACTGTTCTATCATTTTATATTTTACATGTTTGACTTTTTTTACTGGTGTCACTTCTGACTTCTTATTATAATCCCTTGACAAACAGTCAATGGCACGAACTCACAATGGTGGGAAATTACAGATTACAGATGTGCTCTCAATTTTCTGATTGATGGACAGGTACACAATGTAAACAGGGCCTTCGGCCGCCGAGTTTAAGTTGACCATCCATCAGCTGTTCACACTAGTTCCATCCCGCTTTCGCATCCACACCCTACACACTAGGGGCAGTCACGGAGATAGCGTGCAAACTCCACACAGGCAGCACCCGAAGTCAGGATCAATTCACGGTCTCTGGCGCTGTGAGGCAGCGGCTGAACCAGATGCACCACTGTGTTGCCCTTACCCATGAAGATAATAATACTGAAAAAATAATAATCTCCCGAACATTACCTACTGTCTTCCTGGAATATATCTAGCTCATTCTGTCAACTTTGGGACGGCACAGTGATGGAGCTGGTAGAGCCTCTCCCTCTCGGCGCAAGTGCCCCAAGTTCGATCCTGACCTCGGTCACTTTGAGTTTGCACGTTTTCTCTGTGACTGCGTTGGGGGGGTTTCTCTGTGTGATCTTGTGTCCTCACAAAGACGTATGGCTTGCTGTGTTAACAGGCCACTGTAAGTTGCCTCCAAATATACAAGTGAGTGATTGAATCTGTGGGTGAGGTTGAGGCGGGGGAACTTTGATAGGAATGTAGGGGAAAAATGGGTCAGGATAGGATAGATAGTAACTATATGCTAGCTGGTTGGTAGTGAACTGAAGGAACGATTTCTATGCTGTACCTATCCGTGACTTTAGCTCTGTTTGAACACCATAGACCCAAAGAGCAGTGAGGAATTATTTTTGGCATTTGAATTGACACAAAATTGATATAAGATGCTTGGAACAAGAGATGAACAATGTCCACAGTGGCGATGATGCTGTAATTCCAGAGCTGGAGAATTTGTATTACGTTTGACCTGGGAGCGCACAGAGCAGCTGAATTAGGAAAATGCTCCATTGCTCAGCACTTCACCTTGACAAGCACAGCAATGTAGCATAAAGAAAGCTGTGGGCAACATGGGGCTAATAAGTGATCCGAGAATAGGCCTTTAAATCTTACCTAATACACCGTGAGCAGGTAAACGCCATCACATTGAACACAAAGTGCTGGAGTAACTCAGTGGGTCAGGCAGCATCTCTGGAGGACATGCCAAAGTGACCCATTCTGAAGAAAGGTCCTGACCCGAAACATCGCCTATTCATGTCCCGTCCTGCCTGACTTGCCTGGTTTCTCCTGCGCTTTGTGCTCTATGCAAGATTCCAGCATCTGCAGTTCCTTGTGTCCCTGAGACACCATCACGGCATGCTTGAGTTGAATGGTCTGCTTCAGTGTGATATTAGCTGTCCATAATGGGCATTTCCAGTGGGAATATTGAACTAATGCTTTGTCAGCATGTTCCACAATTGTATGTGATTGTTTTGTGGTGATTTACCCCATCTCAGCCTTTGTTCACAGAGTGAGCTGCTCGGTGAAGGACTGCGCCATCAATAAAGGGAGCATCGCGCTTCTGTCTGCTCAAAGGCTCTACATGATGAGCAAAGCAATTCTAAAGCAATAAAGCAAATGAATTACTGTTTACGGTGCAGCCGGCCACAGATGAGGACTTTGTGCTCTCATTCTTGTGACTTTTGCCAACAAAAATCTATTGGGATGTTCTCTCAGATCCTTGGAGTTCAGTGAGATAGAAGCCCCCTATGAATCAAGCTGACTTTTACGCTCAGCTTCTCGCATTGAACTGTCCAGCTCTCCTCAGGAATGCCAACGATGAATGCGTAGACATTGAACAAGCTCGCAAATTACTCATGGGGTTATGAGAATAAGTAGCTCTTCTTGAAGCTCGACCTGAGTATGTCCAGCAGTCTCTGTGTTTACGTCCTTGATGTATGACTTAGTTTCATAATTTCTACAGTACTCACGCCCCCGGATGCTCCGCAACCGATACACCACGTTACCAATCATTTCCAAGGAGTCTAATCCTTTAAATAAAAAATACACAAAGTGCTGAAGTAACTCTGCGGATCAGGCAGTATCTCTGGAGAACATGGATAATTAATGTTTTGTGCTCAGCGGTAGAGTTGCTGCTTTACAGCGCCAGAGATCCGGCTTCGATCCTGATAATGGCTGCTGTTTATACAGAGTTTGTAGATTCTCCCTGTGACTGCGTGGGCTTTCTCCGAGTGCTCCAGTTTCCTCCCACATTCCAAAGACGTGCTGGTTTGTGGGTTAATTGGCTGCTGTTAATTGTCCCTCTTGTGTAGGATAGAACTAGTGTACGAGTGATCGCTGGTCGGCGTGGACTCGGTGTACTGAAGGGCCTGTTTTGTTGCCACTGAACTGAACTCTGTTCTCTAGCTCTGACACCACACACACCACCCAGCTAGTACTCCAGACCGATAGGTGAGCCACACACTGACCCACCAGGATTTCTGAACAGTCGGGTAATGTTATGATTTAATCTTATTGCTGATACAAAATTCAGTTACAAATTCTTATAGAAGATTAAAATAAATAAATTTGCCTGACAAATTCAAATAATCACAAGGAAACCCAATTTTACCAAACAATTTGCACTAACTGAATAAACTGCTCACAATGCGAAACTCAAGGTATAATTCCTCCTCTACATTGCTCTCTTGTTAAAGCTGTTTCCTTGAGCAGAAGTTGAGCAGCTCCTTTGCTTTGATATCTCCCAATGCGGCTGAGTGTCAAATCGTGTTTGATTAAAACGATATGAAATGCACTTTTCCATCTTAAATTGACTGTGCAAAGACTCGTAATGATAGAGCTGTTGTTGTGAATCAGCTCATGCAACTCCGCAGAGTCCTGGGTTTAGTTCACACTTCCACTGCTTCCCCTTTTGTCTGGCATGCATGGGTCTGGGTTGCTTTTACGTGCATCGTTTCCAAATGTCTTTGGTGGTTCAGTGGGCTGTTAGAAAATGTGCTGGCCTTGGCTGTGAAAACAAACCTCACACAAGGAGCCATTCTCTCTCTTAGGCCTATTCACTTGCCAAAGGGTGAAGCGCTGGGAATTAGAGAGACGTTAAAGGACTTTCTCCGAAAAATATTTATTTAGTTACATTTCAAACATAGTTTTATTTCCATCCGTGCCTCAATTCTGCAAGGGATTAAATAATATGGGACAGAAACTGGAGTCAGTGGTATAGATACAGATGTCATTACGTTATACAGTGTAGAAACAGGCCCTTCGGCCCAACTTGCCCACACTAACCAACATGTCGTATCCACACTAGTGCTACCTGTCTGTGTGTAACTATGCAATGCGGTTTATTGTACCTTTTGAGTGGTAACACTGATTTTGATGTTCTTTCCAATTGTTTAATAGTCAGGGCAGCACAGTGGCACAGTAGTAGAGCTGCTGCCTCACAGCACCAGAGACCCGGGTTGATCCTGACCTCGGCTGTTGTCCGTGCGGAGTTTGTACAATCACTCTGTGACCGCGTGGGTTTTCTCTGGATGCTCCGGTTTCCTCCCACATCCCAAAGACATGCCGGTTTGTAGGTTAATTGGCCTCCGTAAATTTCCCCGAGTGCAGGATGCAAAAGTAGGACAACACCGAACTAGTGTGCGGGTGATGGATGGTCGGCATGGACTCGGTCGACTGGAGAGCCGTGTCTCTAAAACTAAAACTAAAACTATTCCAGGCAATAAGAGGAACTTCAGTTTTTGTAAAACCGTGGTCTTTTGGTTGAGATGTTTAGCTGATGCCACACTATCCAGACACTTCCTGCAATACTGGAGAATAAATATTGTTTGGCCAATAGTACTGAAAAGAAAAACAAACCACATGCTCAAAGCTCCATTCCTGATGTCTGTGAGTTTGTAATGAGCATATTTAACTTTTTTAATTTTTTAAAATTTTAGCGATACAGCGCAGAAACAGGTTCTCAGACCCGCCGAGTCGGCACCGACCAGCGATCCCGCACATTAACACTATCCTACATACACTAGGGACAAATTTACACTTACACCAAGCCAATTAACCTACAAACCTGTATGTCTTTGGATTGTGGGAGAAAACCCAAGCGGTCACGGGGAGAACGTACTAACTCCATACAGACAGCACCCTAGGTCAGGATCGAACCCGGGTCTCTGGTGTCATAAGCGCTGTAAGGCAGCAACCCTACCATTGCGTTGCCGTACCGCCTGCCTATGTTTAAAAAATGTACAATACTTTGGATAGAACTTTTTCCTCAAAGAACCTCAGTGACCTGGGTTCGATCCTGACCTAGGGTGCTATCTATGTGGAGTTTGCGCATTCACCTCATCAGCGTGTGCGTTTCATTCCATATTCCAAAGGCAGGCTAGTTGGTACGGTAATTGCCGGTGTGTAGATGAGTGGTGAAATCTATGGGGATTTGGTGCCAACCCAAGGTGAGCAGGGGAAAGTTTAATGGAGATGTGCGGGGCAAGTTTTTTACAGAGAGAGTAGTGGGGGCTTGGATGGCCTTGCAAGCAGTGGTCATGGAGGTAGATACAATAGGGGAATTTAAAAGGCACAGGGAAGTGCAGGGAATAGAGGGATATGGATCATGTGCAGGCAGATGAGATCAATTTAACTTGGCATCATGCTTCAGCACAAACATTGTGGGCCAAAGGGCCCGTTCCTGTGCTGTATTGTTCTATGTTCCAAAATGGTAATAATTTAGTATTAATGTAAAATAGCGATAGTCAGCATAGACTCGGTGGGCTGAAGGATCTATTGTATTTCCATGCTAGGATTCTCTATAGCTCTAACATGTGAAGACTTTGTTGATCAGATCCTCATCCAATTGAGTTAGACTGAAGATAGACACAAAATGATAGAGTAACATAGAAACATAGAAAATAGGTGCAGGAGTAGGCCATTCGGCCCTTCGAGCCTGCACCCCCATTCAATATGATCATGGCTGATCATCCAACTCAGTATCCCGTACCTGCCTTCTCTCCATACCCCCTGATCCCTTTAGCCACAAGGGCCACATCTAACTCCCTCTTAAATATAGCCAATGAACTGGCTTCAACTACCTTCTGTGGCAGAGAGTTCCAGAGACTCACCACTCTCTGCGTGAAAAATGTTTTTCTCATCTCAGTCCTAAAGGATATCCCCTTTATTCTTAAGCTGTGACCCCTTGTCCTGGACTTCCCCAACATCGGGAACAATTTTTCTGCATCTAGCCTGTCCAACCCCCTAAGAATTTTGTATGTTTCTAAGATCCCCCCTCAATCTTCTAAATTCTAGCGAGGACAAGCCGAGTCTACCCAGTCTAACTCAGCGGGTCAGGCAGCATCTCTGGAGAAGAGCAATAGGTGACGTTTCGGGTCAGGTCTCTTCATCAGTCTGATGAAGGGTCTCCGCCCAAGATGTCACCTATTCCTTTTCTCCAGAGATGCTGCCTGACCCGCTGAGTTACTCTAGCACTTTGTGTCTATCTTCAGTGTAAACCAGCATCTGCAGTTCCTTCTTACACATAGACTGAATCTTTCTTGAAATAAGTATCATCGTAATGCAGATGATGTAAATCATGCCGAAACCCCAGCCTCACACATTGCATTGCTCACCTCTGCATGGCTGACCCCATTTGCAACTTGTTTCTTTCACTTAAAATCAGCTGAAAGAACTGTAATGGACAGGAGTTAATGCAGCCCTTCCCTTCCCTCACTTCTCCACTTCCACTCCGATGCTGATAGTTGATCATTCTACTGCTGTGATCCATTTGCTCTTCAAATAATCATTGACACTCATTGTAACATCATACAGGCTGCTAGTCCAGGCCATAACCAGCTTTTTCACCCTGGTTACCACAGTCATCTTGATTGTTCCTTTATCATTTTGTCTGGCTTCAGTCTCATTCACTCTAGAGCATGTGAGGATAGGAGCTTGCTGAGAACAGGGTCATTGGTGGCGATTGTTTCTGCAAGTGTGGTCAGGCACCATTTTACCTTCTCCCTTCCTTTGTCTAATTTATTCAGCTGCGGGACTGGGACTGTTGCCTCAGAAACTAGAGGCATTCAGAGCTCGTAAACGTCTGCACTTAAATAAATCATCCCAAGGTCTCTGTTAACCAGTCAGGTCTGCGATTCATGGGAACTGCAACAAAAACTCAACCATGAGTGAACAGCCTCTCACTAATCACTCTTAAGTAGCTTTGGTTCATTGGCAATTAGATCTTCTTTGGGAGATGAGGGAGAACATATTCATCAAGGCACTGCAATAGTGATTTATTGCCACCTGAATAGATAGAGAGGCTGGATAGAGACAAAGATGGAGTGGTTTAACTCTGCATTCACACTGCAAGATAAATACTGGTGTTCACTTTGAGTGCAAATTGGATATCCAGAAAAATAGGCGTAGGGCACATCCTCTAAATTAGAGTTGGGCCATCCAGGGATGAGGTCAGGAACCACTGCCTCACACAAAGGAGAATGGAATCCTGATCTCTCTTCCGCAACAAGCTGAAGAAGTGCCAATGAATAACTTCATATCTTAGATGGTTAGCTTTTTGATGGGTGAGGTCATGGTAATTGTAGAGGCAAGGCTTGCAGATGAAATAAAGGTACAAATCAGACACAAGCTAACAGATGGCATGGCGTGCTGTCTGTGCGGAGTTTGCACACTCTCCCTGTGTGCGTTGCTCTTACGTTTTCTTCCCGTATCTCAAAGACATGTTGGTTAGTAGGTTAGTTGCCCCCTAGCGTGTAGGTGAGTAGAAGAACCTGTTGGAGTTGATGGGAATAACATGGTATTTGTGCGGGATTATACCACCGGGTAGCGCGTCAATGGCAGCCTCGCCAACTGTCTTTCTGTCCTTTTCGTCTTTTTTTTGTTATTTTTAGTGTTCAAAAAGTTTGTGTTAATGTTCTCTGGTTAGTTTTATGTGGTGAGTGGGGGAGGGGGTCAGGGGAAACATGTGTTCAATCTCTTACCTTGCCGGAGATGCGATTGTTTTCCAGGTCTCCGTATCTCCGGTCGCTCTGCGGCCTAACATCATGGAGCTGGAGGCCTTGCTCGCGACTGACTTTGAGCCCCACGGTGGGGCCGTGAACTTACCATCGGAGCTGATTCCTTGCCTGGGATCGATGCTCCAACCGTGGCCTGCGGACTTTAACATCAGGAGCTGGCAGTCTCGAGTAAGAGACCGATGTCGGGAGCTCCAAAAGCCGCACAACGTTCGACAAGCCCCGACCCGGGGTCAGATCGACCAGCGCGAGGAGCTGACATCCCCCCGATGCAGGAGCTTGATCGCCTCGATGCGGAGATCCCGCTGCTGGCTACGGGAGTAAAATCGTCCCGTCAACGGAAGGATAGAGCCCCCCGACCGCTGGAGGACAAAGAAGGGAAGAGATTTAACTTTCTTTCGCCTTATATCACAGTGAGGAATGTGGAGGAGTCACTGTGGTGGATGTTTATGTTAAAATATTTTTTCTGTGTTCCGTTGCTTTTTATTAGTATGTCTGTTAGGCAAATCAAATTCATCGTATGTTGCAAAACATACTTGGCTAATAAAGTGTTATGATTATGATTAGTGTCAATGGGTAATGGTTGGAATGGAGTCAGTAAGTTACTTAGTATGTTAGCATTAAAGGGATTAATGTACATGTGAGAGAGAATGTGTTGTAGGGCTACAGGGAAATAAGGAGAAGGGGATTTGAACAAATGGGATTGCTCAACTGAGAGCTGGGACGGGGTCGGTGGGCCGAATAGCCTCCTTTAGTTTAGTTTCATTTAGTTTAGAGATACAGCATGAAACAGTTCCTTCACCCCACTGGGTCCACATTGACCAACAATCCCCTTACACTAGCACACTATCCTACACACCAGGGACAATTTATAATCTTTACCAAAGCTGTAAGGCAGCAACTTCACCGCTGCGTCACTGTGCCGCCCGCCCATGATTCTATCAAAGCATCACCCTGCTGCATCCCCTTCTCCTTGTTCCAGCTCTCACCCCATCACCACCACCTATTCACAGTAATTAAGCTGCTCGGCAGACTGGCCTAAGGCTAGAAGGCCAAGTGCTGGAGAGTGGGTTTAGTGATCTTGCCAAAGGGGCTGCTCCTGTGCCATACAATTCCATGACTCCACGAATGTTGTTCCAGGAATGAGTTGGATGGTTCCGTACAAAATCCTGATGATAAATAATCTCACCAATGGAAATAGTCGTTGATGCCCGTGTAATACTGTCCGGTTGAAACAATTCCTGTTCTTTTGACAATGATTCCGTACACTCCAGGCACGTTTTATCAATTTGCACTCTTGGGCAATTCACAATTTGGGAATTCAGTTTCGGGATACAGGACCTTATGATGATATCCTGCTCTTTTCTGGACGATGTCTTTTCTTTGATTCTATCTGTTGGTCCTCCATTTGCCTCTGCTCCCAGGATCTGTTATTTTTGTGTGACTCGGGAAGACTGGGTAACAGAGGGCAGCATCACAGCAAATGTGCACTGACCCTGTTCCCCCCCCTGGTCGGTCTAGAGAACAGTAATTATTTTTGTAGTCCTCAATTGTATTAAGTAATCGAAAGTACGCAAAACTGAAACTTCCTTCAATTGTACATTTCAGGTTAACATGTGACAGGGGATTCAATTTTAGTTTTAGCTTTAGAGATACAGCATGGAAAGAGGCCCTTCGGCCCATCGAATCGACAACAATCAGCGATCACCCCGAACACCAGTTCTATCCTACACACTAAGGCCAATTTACAAAAGCCAATTGACCTACACACCTCTACGTCTTTGGAATGTGGGAGGAAACCGGAGCACCCAGAGAAAACCCACATGGCCACAGGGAGAACATACAAACTCCAAGCAGACAGCACCTGTAGTCAGAATTGAACCCGGGTCTCTGTCGCTGTAATTCAGCAGCTCTATTAGTGAGCCACTGTGCTAAACAAATCATCACGATTGTTCCATCTACAGTATCTGACACAACTGTTCTATGCTGGTGTTTATTCCATGTACATTGTGGGAGGAATCTGTTTTTTAGTCCGTTATAACAGCAAAAATACAGGATGCACATTAGCACCTTCAAAAACAATGATCAACTTGATGTTCCTTTAAACTATATTAGCCCTGTGCAATATCTGGACTGTTTGTCTGGGAATAAGCCCATCTCTTTCAGCAAGGAAATATTACAAATCCACAACAACAAGACTATAAGAGTCAGTGGCCAGATAGGGGGCAGGTCTCAATAATGTAAATATCGGGAGCCAGCCGAGTGTGTTTACTTGTGCCGTGGCTCTGCACAAAGTTGGGGACTGGCATGAAAAATGATACAAACAACATTTTGATCTCCTATGTATTCTTCCTAACAAGCTGTGCAATTTGCAGGAGCCATTTACCTGATCATTTCATTAAAAATTCATGGCAATTGTGCTTTTCCAACAAAGGTTACCATGGTCACCGTGAGTTACACTGCTTATTTATAGCAAAGAAAGTATTAGCCATCAGTCCAAAGGCATTTTAATCTGCCAGTTTTTGTTATAGCAGCTTCTATAGCAACTGATTGACTCTGCAACCTGTCCACATGCAAGTTTGTGCATGTAAAGTTAATTTGTAAAGCCATTTGTTTCCACTAGTTACCTCAGAACTGGACATGCCTAAATGCTAGCAATATCTCTGGAGGGCCTTGGCATTGAAACCAATTTACTCAACGAAATATTGTGCTGAACTTTTACACTGAATGTACAGTAATATCAAAGACGCTGATTTACACTGAAGATAGACACAATATGCTGGAGTAATTCAGCAGGTTAGGCAGCACTTCTGGAGAACATGAATAGGTGACATTTTCGGTCATGTCCGCAGAAGAGTCCTGATATGAAATGTCACCTAGCCATGTTCTCCAGAGAGTTTGCCTGACCTGCCGAGTTACTCCAGCATATTGTGTCTATCTTCGGTGTAAATCAGCGTCAGCAGTTCCTTCCTGCACATCTGCATTTCCTTGTTCTGTACCATTTTTTAATATCAGATTTTCCTCCTGTGTCTTTGGTTCTTTAATTCTGAGGTCCTTATATCTTAAGAAACATAAGGAGGCTAAACAAGAGTTTAAAAAACCGGTGGGTGTCAAGATCCTAATGGCACAATTCAAGTGGCCAGTCCTGTTTGTGACTCTCAACCTGACCCTTTGGTGTTTGTAGTTTGAATGGAAGGGTCGGTAGCAACAAGCGAAGCATTAACTCCAGCAACAACTCGGAAAATCAATCTCACATGGGCAGGGATATGGTTGGTTGGAGTTGGCATGTGGGTGACAGTAGATGGGTTGACACACCTCACCCTTGATGCTTCAAACAAGCACAAATAAATGTAGTGTCTGTATAAAGGTCCAAGTTGGTTGCCTGATCTAGTGACCTCTGAATCCCCAAAGGGGAATTCAGGGCCAGTTTCTATCCAGCTGTTATAAGGCAACTGAACTATTCTATCACAAACTACAGAGCACTCCTGCCCTCCCATTTACCTAATTGGTGACCTTCGAACTATCTTGAATAGGACTTTACTGGACTTTATCTGGCACGAAACGTTATATTACCCTTTATCCTGCATCTGTACACTGTGGACGGCTTGATTGTATTTATATATCCATCTTTTCGCTGACTGGATAGCACGCAACAAAAAAGCTTTCACTGTATCTCGGTACACGTGACAATAATAAATGAAACTGGACTAAACTAAACTAAACTAAACTAAACTAAACTAAACCAAACACTCAATGTGAGCTGCTGCATTCCATATAGTTCCATAAGTTGAACCAAGGCCAGTTATTTACTTTCAATTTGGTCGTGGGTAAACAATTTCTCCCACACAAGTCATTTTTTCCCTTTAACATACATTTGTTATACGATTGTCAACATTAATGTCCCATCTAGACCAAAACATTTCCGTGACAGCAAGAAATAATATTTTATTGAACGAAGATACTCTGATCTATAACACAATGATCTAAGAATGATGATGAAGTCAGTTGTTTCAAAGACTATTTCTTCTTTGTGTTAAGTGGCCCTTCAGCTTCACTTCAAATCTACTTTAGATTCAGTTTATCTTTTGTTTCAAAACTGAGTTGGTACCGATGAACAATAATGATGGTCCCAAATTGCGGGTGGCTTTGCGGTATTCTAGGAGTGTGGATGAGACCAGTTGGTATATCTCACCTTACTGCCCACCTCCAACTACCACAGTACTGAAGGAGTGTTGAATATAGCATTCTACACAAGCAAGGCAAAAATCAGTAACAATCAAATCCAGTTTGTAGCTCTGTAGCACAACAAGTTGAATAAGATAGCTGGCAGGCTTAACTTATCTATTAATCATCTAATGCAACAGTAATAATTAGATTACTTTAATGTGTGTTTCAGTTGTATTATCTTGGCACTTGCTTGAACAGCAGTTAGACAGGATGCAAGAAAGGGTTAGCGTTGCTGAAACTGCAGCACAGCAATCTTGCAATGGCATCAATGGATTGAATGTGACGTGTGTAGAAAGGAACTGCAGATGCTGGTTTAAACTGTAGACAAACAGCTGTAGTAAGTCAGCGGATCAGACAGCAACTCTGGAGAAAAGGAATAGGTGACGTTTCAGGAAACGTGAAATGTCACCTATCCCTTTTCTCCAAAGATGCTGTCTGACCCGTTGAGTTAACGGGGCTATCCCACTTGGGCAACCTAATTGACGAGTTCAGAAGAGTTTGAAAAAATGACATGTTGATGATCTCTTTCGACTATGTAGAAGACCTCCTTCGACCTCCTTCAACTATGTTGAAGACCAGCTTCGACTAGCTACGACTAGCCTCGACTAACTTCGGGAAAATTGGACACCGAATAGTGGAGAGTGAAGACGACCTCCTTCGATCTCCTTCGACCTCCCTTCGACTATGATGAAGACAATCTACAACTTGCGGGCATTTTTCTAACAAATTGAAAAAAACATTGCGACCTACCTGAGGCCTCGAGTACGCGGAGACCACTCTCGAGCATGAAGGAGAGTTACGAAGACCTCGTGTCGATTATGCTGCGAGTATGAGTCGAGGGCAAACTCGCCAGAACTCGCGTATTAGTGGGACAGGCCCTTACAGTCCCACTTGCCTATTTTTTCGCCGACTGTCGGCGTCATATCAGTGTCGGCAAAAGATTTTGAACATATCAAAATCCAGCGCCGTGTCTCCGCCGCCTCACGCCGCATCAAGCTGCGTCAAGCAGTGTCACGCCACATCACATCGCAAATTTTTTGGTGACCTGACACGTCTGTCACTGATGCTGGCAGTCGCCAAAAAAATCGCCAAGTGGGACAGGCTCTTGACTCTAGCTTTTTGTGTTTATCTTTGGATTGAATGTGAACACTGATTTCTAGGTGGAGTCACCCAGGGATTTCGGCCAACACTTTGCAGAGTGGTGAACAAAGCTGCGATTAGAGTACTGATTTGATTTCTGGTTGGCACGATGCTATAACCCACAGATGTGTTGGATGGAATGGCGGGAGGGGGAGGAGAGCACCAAATGAGTAGTGTATGACTCCTGAAGAGAGATTAGAAGAGCTCAAGTTTCAGAGATTCCATCAGGTTATTCAGCAAACTATCAGATAGGTGACCATTTTTATTCTATTGTCGGTGGTATTTTCATTCCTGTGGAGAAGATTAGGCTTGGAAACGATGATACTCCTACGAAAATGAAAATAATTCAACTCAACAACTGTGTAGCACTGTTGTGGCTGATTGCTGCATTTGGATTAACCTTGGAAAACTAATGACATTCTACAGTGTTATAGTGTCTGCAGAGTTGTAAAATGACACAGTATTAAAGGGTATCTATCCTTTAATGGAAACAAGGAAACGCAGAACAGAAAAAGTCAGTGTGGGAATGAGAAGTTAAAATGGTTAGATTACAATACAATAGAGAGTGTAATGTTCAGCAGGTCAGTGTCGGAATACTTTACAACCCATTGAAGCACTGGAGGAACAGCACCTCATATTCTGCTTGGGTAGCTTACAACCCAAGTATCTTACTTAGGGGCGACACAGTGTGCAGCAGTACAGTTGCTGCCTTACAACGCTAGAGACCCGGGTTTGATCATGACTACAGGCGTCATCTGTACTGAGTTTGTACGTACACCCTGTGACGGCATGGGCTTACAGGGTGTACGTACTACAAAGACACACAAGTTTGTAGGTATATTGGCTTCTGTAAATTGTACATTGCCTGACTCTACTGTGTATGATAGTGCTTGTGTACGGGTGAGTGTTGGTCAGCGCACACCCAGTAAGATGAAGGGCTTGTTTTCACGCTGTATCTCTAAAGAAAAGATGAAGATAAACAGTGTGAACGTTGAATTTTAGGTAACGTCAAACACCCCCCCCCCCCTCGCCCCCACCTCGACTTCTCTCTCCTGTGCCCCACCTGGTCTCCAACTTACCTCTCCCCTCCACCCCTTCCCACTCCTGCTACTTTCTTCCCTCAAGCTTCAAAATCCACAACACTTCAAATCTGTCTCACACCTTCTGTTCTTATCGCTGGCCTTTGTTCCATCCATCTGCCTATTAAACACCCCTCCTCACCTATGTCAACCTATCACCTGCCACGCTTTGTCCTGCCTCTTCCTTTTCCAGCTCTCTTCTCTCCCCCCCACCCCATCTATCTGAAGAAGAGTCTTGACACAAAACGTTGCCTATCCACGTTCTCCAGGGATGCTGCCTGACCAGCAGAGTTACTCCAGCACTTTATGTCCTTTCATATACCAGGCTGCATTAGGGAATGGTTCCTCTGCTGTGCTCATGATTTAACCTGGTCCTGGGCTCACCTAAGCCATGGGGAGGAACAATGTGGATCTACCAAGGAGAAAACCAGATGTGGAAAATCAGTTTCAATCAACACTGGGTCCTAAACTGTCTAGGATTATTAGGAGTCGAAGAGTATTGTCCCAATCTGTACTCAGCCTTGAGGTGAAGGGTTCTCAAGGGTGAAAGAAAAATAGTGGTGAGAAGAATGCAATGCTTGTTATTCTCCTGAAGCTCATCCAAGACCACATGGCTGATAGTTTTTAAATGTGCATATCATACAAAATGTCAGAGGGAACTATTTACTGGGTCCTGCCTAATAGGTATCTATTGCAAGTGACGATGGCAATGACATCTATTCTTAACACCACAGTTCCCTGACTCTCCCATGATAGATGCAGAGATGTGAAGTTAATTGGAGCTTCCATTACAGAGAATGTTGGACAATCTATCTCAATAATAGAATCATCCATCACAGTTTATTTAGTTCTATTGATCATTTATTCAATATTTTCCACTGTTAAGGAACTTCTGAGCTGTAAACCTCAAATATTTATTACGACAAAAGATCATCCAACATCTGATGCTGAAAATTAAATATATCTTTATTAATTTGACAGTTAGTTTACTTACGCTGCCCTGCCCTACATTTTTTAAAACATGTGAAAATACTGCATTTTGTGCAAAATTAAAAATCTAATGTGTGTTGCAACATTGCTGATGTGTGCAGACAGTGAAGAATTTGGGTGGCGATGGCTGCAAAAAAAAGTGTAAATAAGCAAGAACGGGTGAAGTGGGGCCGGGTGGAGCGGGGCTGGGTGAAGTTGATAGGTCTTTTTTGTCGGATATCCTATTTAAGCTCCTATGTTTTAACACATCACCGTACAAAAGGCCATCAACCCATCACTGCGTTTCTCTCTCCACAGATGCTGATTGACTTGCTGAGGATTTCTAGCTTCTTCTGTTTTGGTTTCAGGTTTATCTGTTGAAATGGTAATCAAATAGCCCAAATGCCAATTTATTTTTCAAAATAGCTGAACATGATGGCATGACATTTAAAGTTTTAAACAAAATAAATATTTTTTTAAATACATGTTTAATTTCAAGAACCACGATATGGTATTTGTTGTGCATTTCACTACCTCAATTAATGTTTTATTCTGTTTCTCTCTATATCCTCTGGTATGGCCTGATGTATTTACCAAGAGCAATGATACTTTTAATTAGTTTTGTTTACTTTAGTTTAAAGATACAGCGCGGAAACAGGCCCTTAGGCCCACCAGTGGATACTGCACGCTAACACGATCCTACACACACAAGGGACAATTTACAATTCCTACAAACTTGTACATCTTTGGAGTGTGGGAGGATTATTCCCCAGGTGGAGGAATCTAAAACTAGAGGGCAAGCTCAAGGTGAGGGGACAGGAAGATTTAAAAGGGACCTGAGGGGTAACTTTTTCATACAGAGGGTGGTGCATATTTGGCGTGAGAAGTCAGAGGAAGTGGTAGAGCAATTACAACATTAGAATGGTTACGCATTTTGTTCAGCATGGGCAAGTTGGACCAAAGGGCTTCTTTCTGCACTGAAGATATCAACGACATAGAAAATGTCAATTATAATATAAATGCAAAGCAAAATATTGCTGTGGGTGTGAAATTAAGGGAAAAGTAAGGCACGTTAAGGCATCTAATATGTTTCAGTGAGGCATGATTAGAACAAAGCTTCTGGAGAAGCAGATTTGTAAGAAGAAAATACTGGAGATTCACAGTAGGTCAGGCAGCACATTGTGGAGCAAAATCAATAGTTTATAAATTAGGTTCATATGTTCACAACTTTTAGGAGCAGAATTAGGCCATTCGGCCCATCACATCTAATTCGCCATGTAATCATGGTTGATCTATCTTTCCCTTTCAACCCCAATCTTCTGCCTTCTCTCCTTTTCATAAAGAGGGAAGCTGCGAGCTCAACCTTTATCACACCATGAGTCATTGGTTTAAAAAATAATACGTTTAAATGTCAGATTCAAATGCTAACATTCAGAAAAATGAAATATATTGAATGTTTTTTTAATAATTAAATCCTAAAGGCAATGTATATTTACAATGTATGTGGCAGAGAGAGGTAGGAGTGGATAAAAAAATTGGTTCAATTTACAATCAAAATTTTGGAATGAGGAAAAGGGAAGTGGTTTATCTGGCCAGCTTTGAAGGTTTTCCAGCACATCCAAGACAGACAGAAACAAATATTAAATAAAATACGATCCTGCTCACACCAATTCCTCTCTCCCACTCACATTCCCAACAGGATTAAATGTGGAAACTTTACTTTTCTTTAGACTTTAGAGATACAGTCTTTCAGAAACAGGCCGTTCGGCCCATCGAATCCACCACCAACCAAATACTAGGACTACCCTACACACTAGGGGCAATTTACAATTTTACCAAAGTCAAATTAATCTTCAAACCTACACGTCTTTTGAGTGTGGGAGGAAACCGGAGCACTCGGGGAAAATCCATGTGGTCATGGGGGGAACGTATAAACTGTATAGACAGCATCCATAGTCAGGATGCCGCTGTGGCAACTTTATACTTTCTATTATGACTCTACCATCCATTACATTTTGCAGAACAAATTCTCTTTTTTTCTGCTTAGGATTTTTAGAAAATCGCAATCTAAGAGGGTGTTTTATTTTGAAATAGAATCATCTGTTATAGCTCAGTTATGGTTTGTAAAGGGCACTGGCAGAATACAGTGTTATTAGATTTAGCAGCAACTGAGAGGTAGATACTATTGCTTAGTGGCACTGTTCTTACTTATCTGTCATGCCATTGAGAACAGCTTGAGACTGCTGGCCTAAGTCACGAAACAGCTTGAGTCTGCTCTCAGTAATTCTGCATGATATCCACTAGTATGGTTGAGATTGCCAAGTTCCATCAGCAGGTGTTAAGTGGAGGAGACACTAACAGCAATCAAAGGATTGGGATCGATGCACTGGAATAGCAGGTGAATTTTACTGTAGATGCAATATGCAAGGGTAGGAATGTTGGAAAAAGAGTAAGGAGGATACAATGTGTAAAAAACAGCCACTAAGTACCATCTGCATCACTGCAGTGGAGATAGAAGGTTGTAGTTTCAAGATCGGTTCCACAGACCTGAGTTCAGAGTTAAGGCAGTGAAAGCCAAGCTCCAGATTCAGGGACAGTTTTTTCCCAGTTGTTATCAGGCAGCTGAACCATCCTTTCACCAGCTAGAGATGGGCCCTGACCTCCAATCTACCTCATTGGAGACATTTGAACTATCTTTAATGGGACTTTATCTTGCACTAAACATTATACCCTTTATCGTATATCTGTAAACTGTGGACGGCTTGATTGAAATCATGTATAGACTTTCCACTGACTGACTACCAGGCAATATAAACTTTTCACTATACCTCAGTACACGTACCAACAATAAATGAAACTACACCTACCTAAACTAAACTAAACTAAACTAAACTAAACTATACCAAAGATCTTTATTTCTACGCAATGTAGTAGTTTTGATAAACAAAGAAGATTTGTGTGATTATTGTACATTTGTTGAAGTCATTGGATCATTGTGAAACCACTCAGCATAATTACATAGATCCATTTCAAGGCCGATTGCTTGAAGACACAGCAAGCCACTCTAAATTTGAATGGATCTTTGGTAATATATTTAGAATAGCATGTACCGTTTCTTAGAAAGGACATGAAAAAGAACTAACAGATTGAACTTGTTCTCAGAAGAGAAGATAAAGGAGCAATTTCAAAAGGCATACATATTGTGGAAACAATTTTGCTCCAAGTCGTAGAGACCAGTTCTTTACAGTCTGCTTGTTTTCCTTCACCACAAATAAATTTGACTTCCTGATTTTGGTAACTCAGCTTGTTAAAACTCTGACATTGTGAATCTTGATATGTGGAGTCCACACAGTGAGTGATGAGAATGACCTAACCCCTGAAATCATTCATGTCAATCTTGCTTTAACCCGGCCTCAGTGTACTCAGTTTTGAAGCAGGACTTATTGGATGTTGATCAGTGGTTGGGATTTTTGTTTATAACTCACCCACCCCTGTCCCCACCCTGTCCCGACCACATCCAGTGGGAATGTTGGCTAACTGTTACTGTGGGAAGTAAAGCTAGATAGATATTGGCTCAAAATTAATGTCTTATTATGTATAATATTAAAACCCAATCCAAAGATGACCACAGGCAGATTGAAGCTAACCCAAGCATGTGTACTTAGAATCTTTTTCATTGCTTACCTAAAGTGACCTAACCATTGCTGAAAGTACATGAATCTCAAACTATTGATTTATTCAAGAACTTAACTTCAAGTTACATTCTTGAATTTGTAACTTCAAGTCTTCTTGGGCGGCACGGTGGCGCTGCAGTAGAGTTGTTGCCTTACAGCGCTTGCAGCACCAGAGACACGGGTTTGATCCCGACTACGGGTGCTGTCTGTACGGAGTTTGTACGTTCTCCCAGTGGTCGTGTGGGTTTTCTCCAAGATCTTCGACTACATCCCACACTCCAAAGATGTACAGTTTTGAAGATTAATTGGCTTGGTATAAGTGTAATTTGTCCCTAGTGTGTGTAGGATAGTGTTAATGCGAGGGGATCGCTGGTTGATGTGGACTCGGTGGGCCGAAGGGCCTGTTTCCACGCTGCATCTCTAAACTAAACTAAACTAAACTAAAAGTAATGGTGAAGAGTTCAAGATCACATACAGTAAAACCAGGGAAATTAGATTAATTAGACTGGCTTAACCAGAATGAATAAAATGAATCGATGTTTAGTTTAATTTAGTTTAATATTGTCACCTGTAGCAAGATACTGTGAAAAACTTTAGTTTGCGTGATATCAGGTCTGAGAAAAGACTATACAAATAAATAGGATGGCTTGGAGGCGCAGAGGTAGAGGTGCTGCCATACAGCTTCAGAGACCTGGGTTCAATCCTGACTATGGGTGCTGTCTGTACAAAGTTTGCAAATTCTCCCAGTGACCATGTGGGTTTCCTCCGGCTGCTCTGGTTTTCTCCTACACTCTAAAGATGTAGAGGTTTGTAGGTTGATTTGTTGCTGTAAAATGTAAGTATGTAGGATAGTGCTAGTGTGTGGGGTGACCGTTTGCTGACACAAACCCGGTGGGCCAACGGACCTGTCTCCACACTGTGTTTCAAAAGTCTGATACATAAATTTTGAAATATGCAACAAACAATAATTTGTCGTAGGTTAATATAAAATTTTCTCCCACATTCCAAAGACACGCAGGTTTGCGGGTTCATTGGTTTCTTTAAATTGTTCCGAGTATACAGGAAGAATGAGTGAATATTTGTTTCCTAGTGTATAGGAACACTAGTTCCTAGTATTGTAGTGTATACACCCATACACAATTAGTGTACAGGCGATCGCTGGTCAGTGTGGACTCAGTGGGACAAAGTGCCTGTTTCCATCCTTATCTCTAAGCTAAAATCAACTAAAGAATCAAGCTGTCCACAGTACAGAGGTAAAGTATAAAGGGTACAACATTCGGTGCAAGATATACCAGTGAATTCCAATAAAGTCCGATTGAATATATTTCAAAGATCTCCAATGAGGTAGATGGGAGGTCAGGACCACACGCTAGCTGATTGAGAGGACCGTTCAGTTGCCTGATAACAGCTGGGAAGAAAGTGTCCCAAAATATGGAGGAATGTGTTTTCAAACTTCCGGCGGAGGAGTGGATGGAGGGGGGAGGGGCTGTTCCTACATGCGGTGCCATGCAGTGAACCTTTCTAACTTTGTCGGCACCAAATCGTGGCAACACTTGTGCACAACCAAGGTGGGTTTGCTGTATGATTTTTCCGGCTTGTATACAAAATAAAGCATTTCACTGTACCTAGGTACATGTGACAGTACATTGAATCATTGAATTGAATTGCTGAGGAAATGTGAGTGTTTAATCATCTGCAATCACCCCCACTTCACACTTTTTAATCAAAGCAAGTTTAAAAGAAGCACTTGGAGATGGTTGGGTCTCAGAACAGTTCCCTGAGGAACTGGCCAACCACATTAAGAGGGAGTTAGATGTGGCCCTTGTGGCTAAATGGATCAGGGGGTATGGAGAGAAGGCAGGGATGGGATACCGAGTTGGATGATCAGCCATGATCATATCAAATGGCGGTGCAGGCTCGAAGGGCAGAATGGCCTACTCCTGCACCTATTTTCTATGTTTCTGTCCCTGTAGACTATCAACATAGAATCTGTTGGTATACCAAATCGCCAGGGAAATAGAGACATTAATGAGCTTTCTTTGTGATTGCATTAGTGTGCTGGACACAGGACAAATCTTCAAGGATATGCACACCAAGGCTCTGATTGCCTGGAATTATTTAATTGATTGTTCAATCACAAGGACAGTTCTGTTCCTCAAGAATACACTGGGGTTTATGGAACAATGTAGGAGGCCAAAGACAAGGGGATCAAAATGGGAGTGTGATGGAAAAAAGCAGTTGCCTGTACCGCTGGATAATCTCTTTCATTTCAGATCTCCAACAACTGCTGTTGTTCTGCACCTCATAGTTTGAGCTTGTTCTGTTACTTTTTGATTGTCTCTCAAGATGGTTTTCATTCATCCATTAACTGGGTATTCTGAGAACATTGTGTCATTTGGACAAACCGGGTCTACTCACAGTCACAGAACCCCCTTCCATGTGTTCTCTCCACCCTTCCCTCACCCTGCAACCTCAAAACTCACTTGTTTTCTCACATTTGCTGTTCTGATGAGAGGGCCCTTGTACTGAAATATTAACGCTGCCACCCTCTCTGCAGATGTTGCCTGAACTGTTGTCCGACATCTCTAGTTTCTTATTTTAGAATCGACAGCTGTGTTTCCATGCTATTTGCCACACACCAGGGATGCAATATCAAAACTTCATGCAAATCCTATTCCATGTTAGTCAGGCCAACTTGCCTGTGACCACATCATTTGGTGTCACATGTTCAATTATAGAAGGCTGCCAAAGCTGTCGAAACAATGCGTCTCCCAGTAATTGAGTCCCTTATGTTATTTCACGTACATGATCGAAAAGCAACTGGTTTTCATCAGCTCCACTCTAAGCAAGGAAATGAAGCATTGCACACTCTAACTGTGCATAGATATTGTCACTATTGAATACTGGGTCCCTGATGCACCATCCTAAATTAACTGCATAGTAGCGGTTCAAATGTTCTCTTCATGAGTGATTGGATTTTGAGGTCAATCACTCCTTTGCTGCTCAACAGCGATTGAAGGGGGGTGGGTAGGGGCGGGGGGGTGGATGTTGGAAGATCAGAGTGATTCTGCTCCAGGTTCCTTTCCTGTGGGTGGCCATTGAGGGTGGGTGTGAGGCTAAAGGCAAGACTGGCCAGTTCTTTAACAAAGGGGAAATAACTTAGACGATGCAATGGTAGAGTTGCTGCCTTCCAGTGCCAGAGACCCGGTTCAATCCTGACTGTGGGGCTATCTGTTATTTACGTTCTCCCTGTGACTACGTGGGTTTTCTCTAAGTTCTCTAGTTTTCTTCCCATTCCAAAGACGTACAGGTTTGTAGGTTAATTGGCTTCTGTAAATTGTCCCTAGTGTATAGAATACAACTAGTATGTGGGTGATCGCTGGGCAGCAAGCACTCGGTGGGCCGAAGTGCCTGTTTCCAAGCTGTATCTCTAAACTAAGTTGAGATGTGAGGTTAATACCTTCAGGGTGCTTTTGGAAAAATACCCGAGTGACTTCTATGAGTGGAGGCTGCTTTATGGAAAAGCTAGGCTTGATATCCAGATGGTTTTGTTTCTTCTTAAACCATTCATGCAATTTTTGTCGGTAGCCAAAAATGCTGGAGAAATTCAGTGGGTGAGGCAGCATCTATGGAGCGAAGGAATAGGTGACGTTTCAGGTCGAGACACTTCTTTCTTGCCAGAATGTTTATCAGTTTACCAGAATGCTGCCTAGATTAGAGGTTTTAACTTTAAAAAGAGGTTGGATAGACTTGGATTGTTTTCTCTGGGAGGTTGCAGCGAGACCTGATGGAAGGGTATAAAGTTGTAAGAGGCATGGATAGGATATACAGTCTGAACCTATTTTTTCCTAGGTGGAAATGTCAAAGGCTATAGGGTAAGGCTTTAAGGTGAGAGGAGCAAAGTTTAAAGGAGATGTGCGGACCAGGTTTTTTTTTTAAATGCAGAAGTTGGTGAGTGCCTGGTACACTCTGCCGTGGGTAGTGGTGGAGGCAGATATTATAGTGGTGTTTAAGCGTCCACGTCGCGGGGCTGGAAACTGGAAGTATCCCGAGTTAATTCTGCTACCATCATGATCTATTGCAACAAGTGATGGCTCCCACTGATTGTCGCCTGAAGCTTGCGTCTTTTTCAGGACGGACGATGACAGCGATGTCAACATTTGAAACATGGACGATGGACACGAAAGAAGAAGCGGCTTTTAAATCGGCACATGGATATGCAGAGTATGGAGAGATATGGATCATGTGCTGGCTGATGAGATTAGTTTAACTTGATGTCATGTTCAACACAGATATGGTGGGCCGAAGGGCTTGTTCCTGTGTTGTACCGCTCTGTGTTCCATGTTCTATGTTCTAATTCATTGTTAGAGGAGGCAAGATCTGGAGGACTTAGTTTTACAGTGATTCACGAAAGGTGAGTAAAAGGTATTTGATGCAAAGTAGTTATTATCTGGAATGCACTGCCTCAAAGTGCAGATTCCATTGTGATTTTCTTAAAGGTAAAAGCACAATAATTTGCAAGGCGATGGGGAAAAGCTGAGGGGTATTGATGCAATGAGCCAAATAATCTCTTACTGTGCAGGAATTTAATAAGTCTAAGTGTTAATTTGGTTCAACAGTTTTAACAAATGCTGTGTATAATTAACAAAAAATGTTAATTGCATTTAACTGTGCTTCTAAAATCACTTTTTGTCCTACACAAAGACTTTAAAACATTGGTGGCACATTAGTGCTGCCTTACAGCGCCAGAGACCCGGGTTCCATCCTGACTATGGGTGCTGTCTGTACGGAGTTTGTACGTCCTCCCAGTGGCATGTGTTGGTTTTCTCCAAGATCTTTGATTCTTGGAGCATGTGTATAGCTACCTTGTCCCAGGGGAATCAAGGTCTTGAATAGCTGTAGGCTGCTATCAACATCCCTGTTAAGGTTCAGCAGCAAACCAAAGAAACAAACATCTTGGAAAAGATAATATTCTAATAATTTTTCAGATAAATTAATAAATAATATCACAGCTTCATTAATATATATATATACAAACAATTATTTTCCTAAATGATACTTAACATAAGGAAAATCTGCTTTTCTGTGTCTCTCTCCAATTGGCAGTGTCAAGGATTCATCATGGTTCTTTATTTTTTTAGAGGTACTGTGCAGAAACATGCCCTTTTGCCCACCGAGTCAGCGCCGACCAGCGGCTATTCAGTTCTCACCCCGTACACTAGGGACAATTTACAATTTTACCAAAGCCAATTAACCTACAAACCTGTACGTCTTTCAAGTGTGGGAGGAAACCGGAGCACTCGGAGAAACCTCACGCAGTCACAGTGGGAACATACAAACTTTGTACAGACAGCACCCGTAGTCAGGATCAAACCCGGGTCTCTGGCACTGTAAGGCAACAACTCTACCGCTGCGTCACTGTGCCGCCCATAAGGCAGCAACTCTGCGCCACTGTGCCGCCCTTTATCTCCATCATCTGTTCCTCTCTCTCAACGGACGATCTTGCATGGAACCAAAATTAAGCAAATGAAAATAGTGCATCTTACAATCACAAAAAGAATTGTGATTTATAATGATGTCGTCTGCCTGTGGAAGGTTGCACTTTGAGGTGAGATATACTGAGAATCATCCTAAAACATTCTGCAACACTTACACTACATGCGCAGATGACAAAGATGACATGCCTTCTCATAGTGCTATTTTGGGAAGTTATCTCTCCTGCTATCCCTCCAACCTTAACTCTGAAAAATAGTGACTGATTACATGAAACATGAATAAAAGTGCTGTAAGTTTATAACTACAGGTAAGTTTGGCATGCAGTTTCAAAATTCTGTAAGTATGTTATAAGCAAAACACAAAATGCTGGAGTAACTGAGCATGTCAGACAGCATCTGTGGACAGAATGAGCCAGTGATGTTTCAGGATGGGACCCTTCTTCAGACTTGAACACGAAAACAACTTGACTCGAAACGGCCCGTTCATTCCCCGCAGAGATGCTGCCTGACTCGCTCCGCTCCTCCGGCACTTTGCCTCCTGCTCATCATCTGCAGTTATCTCCAATTATCTCCAATTAAATTACTTTTTTACAGATGATGTTTTGAATGCTCATTATAAACATATAAGGTATGCCACTTGTCACAACCTATTTTTTAACATTATCTCTTCTCATGCTTTGCCTGCGAGCCAGGCATTTGCTCTGAAGTGAAAAATGTGATTGATTGTAGGCTACTTTGGAGATTTCATCTCAAAAAGATTTGAAAATTTGCTTTCCAGCCAGTTTTAAAATCATTTGCTTCACAACCTTTCATATCCACGTGTCATCCTAAAGATTTTGACGTCTTCTATTATTACATAGGCAATCACAGCAAGCAAGTTCCATCTGGCAATTTCCAGCCAATATTAATGGCATCAATGTGTAGGAAGGAACTGCAGTTGTTGGTTTTAATTTAAGATGGACTCACAAAGCTGGAGTAACTCCATGATCAGCCATGATCATATTGAATGGCGGTCGGTGCAGGCTCGAAGGGCTGAATGGCCTACTCCTGCACCTATTTTCTATGTTTCTATGTAACTCAGCGGGACAGGCAGCATCTCTGGAGGGAAGGAATGGTTGACGTTTCGGGTCGAGACCTTTCCTTCGGATGGGATCAACGCAGTCAAGCTCTTTTGATGATACCAGCCAAAGGATAAATGCTGACCAGCTCTCCTTGAAATCTGTTTGTTCTTATTCAATAAATGGACACTCAATTTGCTGAGTGGGATAGCTGCTTGAATCATTACTCTTTCCCATTGCCACACTTTAATCCAGAGTGGATGTTGACAACAGAACTGAGATGAAGATACCCTCCAACTCAACCCTCTCCCGTTTCCTTCCTCCACCTCAGTCTCTCCTCCCCTCTTCCCCTCCCCCTCCACCCACCTGCTGGGTTCCTCCCTTTAACTTCGCAATTTGCAACCTTTCAACCCCTGTGCTGCTTTTATCTCTGGTCTTTGTCCACACTATCTTCCTATCAAAGCCCCTCATCGCCTGCATCCACATATTACCTGCTACATTTTGAACTGCCTCTCACTTCTTCTAGATTTCGTCTCCCCCCCCCCCCCCCCCCCCCCCCCCCACCAAGAAATCATTTTGAAGAAGGGTCTTGACCAGAAACGCCATCCATCCACATTCTCCAGACATGCTGCCTGACCTGGTGAGTTATTCCAGCACTGTGTGTTCTTTTGTGCATTAATTAGCATCTGCATTTCCTTGTTTCTCGATGAAACGTTTGCAGGGTCTTGAGGAAAAAGCAGAGGCAAGTGGGTGTAGGAGCAGATGGATGCCATTCAGTTCCCACATGCCGAACATTCCATTCGGTAAGATCATGGCTCATCTTTTCCCCTTTGAAAAGGCTTCCTGCTCTCTCCTCTCAGACTCCCTTAGTATCTAAAGATCTATCATTCTCTGAAGAATATACTATGTGACTGAGTCTGAAACCCCCCTCGGGCAGATTTCCAAAGATTCCCCATCCTCTGGGTGACAGAATTCTTTCCCACCCATGTCCGTAAATACGAACCCATTTTTTTTAGAAGATGACCTCCTGGTTTTAGGCAGGCTCTTTAGACCAGACATGATCTCTGGGCAGGCTAGCTCAGGGGAACATCAACCTCACATCTACCCTTTCAAATCATAAGAATTTTTAGAAATATGCGTAAATTTTGGAAACCTGAAAGAACTTCAACCAAATCAGAATATGTGTTGCAATAGTACATGGATAAAGTAGAAGTAATGACATTGATTCTAAGTTGCATGGACATTGTTGGAATGATAGGTGATGCGAGTGCCTAAAATTGCAGCCGTCTAATGGGAAATCATTCAGCACAAGTCAGTCCCGACGGGCCGCGCGACCAGAAGGCTTCTTGACGGGCCGCGGCTGTGGACTGGGTACCCGACCGGAGGCCTTTAACGAGGCGCCATGGTCTTAATGCCTCGCGGATCGCCACATAGAAGTATGGGTCAGGGCCTGGCCGAGGCCTCGCGGGTCGGACAGAGGAGCTGGGCCTTGCGGGTTGGAGTCCGGGTTGGCGAAACGGCAGACGGAGCCTGTGGCTGGGGCCCGGGTAGGCACCTCAGAGGCATGAAGTGGGGCATCGACAGCGGTGAGGCCTCGGTGGCGGTGAAGCCTCGCGACGATGGGACCTCAGTGGTGGTGAAGCCTGTGAGGGAGGTGGAGGTGAACAATGGACAATTGGGGAGAGGGGGAGGACAAAGGACAATGGGGACCCAACGTGGTGGAACCGCTGTGGGGGGGGGGGGAGAACTGTTACAAAGCCACCAGGCTTTGTAACCTTCTCAACGCAGTAGATGGCTGCTATTTGTATATTGTGTATGAAAGCGAAGAATTTCACTGTACCTAGTCACCAGTGACAATGACGTATTCCATTCCATTCAGAACAGGAAGAGGCTATAATTGCCGAACACAAGGGCACAAAGCATCATTATGCAAGGCTAAAGTAAAGATTGTTATTGGTAATCAAATAGCTTCTCAATAGAAAATAAATAATTGCATTGGAAAGCCTGAGAAAGAAGATGAGTAAATGGGAGATAGGCACAAAATGCTGGAGTAACTCAGCGGGACAGGCAACACATCTCGAGAGAAGGAATGGATTACGTTTCGGGTCGAGCTCCTTCTTCAGACTCAAGTCTGATTAATGGTCTCAACGTGAAATGTCACCCATCCCTTCTGTCCAGAGATGCTGCCTGTCCCGCTGAGTTACGCCAGCATTTTGTGTCTATCTTCAGTGTAAACCAGCATCTGCAGTTCCTTCCTAATGCGTAGGAAGGAACTGCATATGCTGGTTTACACTGAAGATAGACACAAAATATACTCATAATGGGAGATCCAAGGTTTTCTGGTGGCAGACGATTAGAAGGTTAGAAGGGATATCTCGTAAACATTGGGTCAAAATTCAGTAAGAAGACATGATCGCAGCACAGATAACCCAAGGAACCGTGGAGTGGAGTGGGAGGGGAATTATGAATTGGACATACTAATATGAGCGATACAATTGCTGAACAAAACCTTGATTATGGTTGAGAAAAGTCATTATGAGAGAAAACGGTCGGTCCAGAAAGAGATGCAACAACAAAAATATTTCCAAGTGCCACACAAGGAACACCAATAAAGTTACACAGAGATAGTGAAGGTCAGAAACACAATTGACCTGTACAATTTTAAAATATGTTAAACTCGTGAAGGGATTTCACATTGTAAATGTGTAGATATTCTATCATGAGTATGTTGTGTGCACAGTGCATTTGCACAGAGCCTATGAATAAATTAGACATGTTTGAACTCCTCAGATTCCACATGTGTACATTCTGCAATGCATTTCATGGGAGGTTAATGCCCCTGTCCCACTTAGAAAACCTGAACGGAAACCTCCGGAGACTTTGCGCCCCACCCAAGGTTTCCGTGCGGTTCCGGAGGTTGCAGGTGGTTGCCGGAGGTTGCAGGTAGTGGAAGCAGGTAGGGAGACTGACAAAAACCTCCGGGAACCCCCCGGAAACCTTGGGTGGGTTGCAAAGTCTCCAGAGGTTTCCGTTCAGGTTTCCTAAGTGGGACGGGGCATAAGACAGGGAAACATATCCCATATGGTTTTTTTTATGAACATGCAATTGCTTAAAGTTATAAATACTTAATACCAAGAGTAATATCAATTCAGCATGGAACTTGCATTAACCAGCAAGATTTAATCTGATGTCTTTTGCAGGTACACACACTACACAACTATAAGAGGAAGAAAGGAGATACACATGCTAGAGTCATAGTCATAGAGTCATAGCGTCATAGAGAGATATGGCACATAAATGAACCCTTTGGTCAGCCAGTACCCACATTTACAATAATCCAACATTATACCATGTATAAAAACATTCTCCATCAACTCTATAAAGAATATACCACTCTTGTACAATTCAGGGCAATGTACAGTGGCCTGATTTACTGTGCTGCCGGCAAGAGTTTCAGTTGAAACAGCAGCTCCATAAAATTCGCTGATCCTCCAAAGATCACCGCATTTGGACCAATACAGTCTCTGCGCAAATGGACAATCTATGGTGATACCAAGAGAGGATGTGGAGAGGTAATTTAATCTCTGATTATGAGCACAAAACATGTGCAAGATTATTAACCAGCATTGGACCCATTGTTAGACCATGTCCATAAGACACGGGTGCAGAATTAGGCCATTTGGCTCATTGAGTCTGCTCTGCCATTTGATTATGACTGATCTATTTTTCACTTATGACCCCATTTTCCTGCCTTTTCCCCGTAACCTTTGACATGCTTACTAATCAAGAACCTATCAATCTCCACTTTAAAAATACCCAAATGAATTGGCCTCCTCTGCCCTCTGTGGCAATGAATTCCACATATTCACCAGCCTCTGGCTAAAGAACTTGCTCGTCATTTCCAGTTGGTTAGAATGATAACTTGCACACCACCATGAAGCAAACATATGGGCAAATGGGCTTGAGGAGGGTGCTCCACTGACCCATCAGGTTGGTGGAGTCAAATGATTTGGTGAGGTCATGGAAGATCATTTACAGTGGTGAGTGCTCTTGGATTTGTCCTTGGTTTCTCTTGAAGTTGTTACATGGGTCCACTCTTCATCCAAATGGACATAATTCAACCTGCAGTTTGGAGAACAGCTCCTTAATCATGGGAGGGAATTGTCAAAGAGGATCCTAATGATGACCCTTCACAAGGCAGAGGCAATAATTACTCAGCAGCTCACCAAATGTCACCAACATTTCTTTCATTTGATAGGTCTTGTCACGTTGATATAAGCTAAGAAGCACTTCCTTTTTTACATTTCCTTTGTAAAAAGTTACATTTGGAATATCACCTTGATTTTTTTCTGTTTCTACCCTCATTAGCTAATAATCGATGATTTTTGTTCAGGTCCTAAGCGAAATGAGTGAATCATTTGTTAGAATGAATTCATTCTGCAACACTTGAAAAAGTGGCCAGTAATTCTCATTTCCCCGCATCGACTGAGTTCTTCAAACCACGAACGTTGATCATCTCTGGATCCCAGTATCTGCAGCCGTCCGATATTTATACAAGAGCCAAGGAGATCAATGTAATTTGCCTTCGAAAATAGATAAAGTAAAACAAGCTAGACTCCGATAAAACGTACGCCTACATCCTGAATGAACTTAAAGGCAGAAGCATTTGGAAGAACTGGACCACATTTTAAAGGTTGGTGACTCTCGGACTCAGTGTCATGAACAAATTTGATAAGTGGACTGACCGTCTTAGTTTTATGGGAAAATAAAGATACCAAATACTGGAGCAACTTAGCAGGTCAAGAAGCATCTCTGGCCAACACGGATAGGTAATGTTTCGGGTGGGAATCCTCAGACCTTTATGGGAGTTGGCAGTATTCTATATCAACATTTACAGGAGTATGATAAGTCTTGGAACATCTTACAAGAGAAATAAATGGTGCTGCCCATCAAAATGGGCAGACACCCAACCAGCCAAAGCAAGCTGTAACCAGCATGTTCCTACTAATCTGCCAAAACCTTGTCCCTTGGTGCTTCACTTGATGCAGGGATACAATCTCTAACCAACCAGCTGCAGTGGAGTCTGGGCAGCAGCCAGTACTCAGGCCATACTCATTGAAACTAGACAGGCATTTTGCTACGGTTGAGGTCTACTATAATAAAGCTCAAAGAAGTAACCCCTGGTTAAAATAAGTTTTTAAAAAAAATCCTTACCTCACAGAACTTTAAAAAAAAGCATTTACGATTATTAAGAGCAGACAATGATGGAGTGTAATCCCGTTAAACGTGTGTGACTTGAGTAACCTCTGTGTGTAACTTGCAAGTGTTTTGAAATTTGTTTCTGTCATTACTCCTGAAAGGATCTGAATGACCCTCAGACTATCTTTGATCAGACTTTACTGGCTTTACTTTGCACTAACTCGTATTCCCTATCAAGTATTTATACACTCGATAGTAATCATGTATCATCTTTCCACTCATTGGTTAGCGTGCAACAAAAGCTTTACACTATACCCCAGTACACGTACACGACAATAAACTAAACTGAAAAACTGATGACTACTTGGTATTTAGAACGTAGAACAAAACAGCACATATGTCTGTGGCGAATATGATGCCAATATCATCACATCTATCTGAACAATGCTCATCACCCCATATGAATCCATGTGGCCAAGAGTATTTAAAATGCCAATGTATCTGCTTCACCCACCATCTACCTGTAAAAAAACTGCCCCCTCACACAAACTTGCCTCATCTCCCCCCTCCTTCCCTGAATAAAGTTGTAGGACATTGTTCTATTTGATCTACCTATCCAAGAGTATTTAAAATGCCCACTAGGTGCATCTGCCACCCCTCCCTAAACCACCAAAGCTTTGCCCTCTAGCAGCGCATTCCCAATAGTTCTTTACAAACTGTAAAAAGTGGTTATTCTTGCTCTAAGTATTCCAACTGTGCTCTTACATTTCCAATTGATCATCTTTGGAAAAGTGAATTACTTTTCATTATTAGAGGTCAAAAGAATTTTCGAACAAGTTAGTCATTCAAATATTTATGTAACACCCATTGTTTCAAGTTTACTGTGTATTAGAGAGAATCCAATCTACTTCAGCTGGTGAGGACAGGAAGAATTTATGAACTAATGTGCCAGGTGGAAATTCTAGGGTCTTTGTCACCATTCATCTTGAGAAGTTGCATAATAGAGGATTCTCTGATTTAATAGCTGTTCCCAGGGACATACTGAATGTATAGACTGACACTAAGAATGGATATTGCAGTGTTTCATTTTATATATAAGGACACTCTAACTGTTGAGGCCCTACTGCACCAGATTTTGCTCTCGAGAAGAAAGGTTTCAACATCGATTGGACTGTAACTGGAGAAATGTGTCCAATTCTGGTCATCACACTTTAGAAAGCATACAAAGACCCATGTTAGAGATTAAATGCCCTCCAGAAATTAAAATTCTGTTTTTTCTTTCTTCTCCTCTACTGATTTGCCTTAAACTCTCATTTTCAGGTCACAATTGTAGCAATGTTACAATGAGCCCATTAAAAGAATTTGCTTCTCCGTGGATTGTCACCTTGTTGAGGTGGAGAAGCTTATGTGGTCCTGAGATCCTGAAAGCGATGACGTCTGGAGCTATGCTCCTGGTAGGGCCACCCATGATGGTAAGGTCAAGGGGGAGGACTCTGACAAAGAGCAATCCAACCAAGACCTCAACGGTGGAACAGGAGGAGGATGATGGCTGACCTTTGTGGAGCGTCACAACGGCTGGGAAGGTGGATGGAGGCTGTCACAGAAAATGGTCCCCGGTCGTCTTGGACTCCATGCCACTGGATTCTGACCCAGATCTGTGAAGGACCGTGTGGTGGCTGTCTGTGCACCAGTCTCCCCACATTAAACAAAGTCATGCACTGGCGTCCTCCAACCCTGGAGACATCCATGGTCAGCCATGACCGAAGGGGGCCCAAGAAGAAAAGAATTCAACATTAAACACCTGATACAACATGGCTTGAAGGCCATTTCAATTGCTAATTCTAATTTTAAATTTGTTTAAAGATCTAATTGCTATGAAAAGTAAGAAGAAGTTGCACCTCTTACAGGATTACATGCTATGTAAGGTCCATGAGATTATAATGAGTGGTGGCACGTTGGGGTAAAAATGCATATCAAGTAATGTATTGAAGTAATGTAAGCTGATTGCTCTCTCATTTTATCTTATTTTATCCATAATTCTGTGTGATTAGAAGGTTTTGGCCCAACACAGACATTTTCATCCAGTCAGCATAAATTTACAGGCACTGCAGGTCAAATCAGCCCTTCAGGAGGTTTCACCGAAGCAAATTATTTTGTTCATGCTGAAATAAAGTGGCAAATTGAAAATTGGATTTCTAAGCTTACTAGAAAAGCATTAGTTCTGGAATTATGCATATACAAATTAGAAAGATAATCTGTGCTTGGAGCTTCCTAACAGGTCAGTAGTCAATGGACAGTAATATGGCGTAGAAACACAGAGTGCAGGTAGATCAGAGGGTCCTTGTACCAACATTCATGTGCATCTGACATGCTGATGTTTCCCTCCAGGTTGCATCAGTCAGCAAAAAAAGAAGCTATATTTAGATAGCAACTTTCAGCCTCAGACCTCCGGAGACACCTTATGGCAAATAACTACTGCTGTACTGGGATAACACGAACCTTATCTTCTTTAATCCCTTTTGAAGTATATATATCGCCTGATCTTTTATGTCTACTTTAGAGTGCAAATGGCTGGTCTGGAAGACAGCGCCCACAACAGTACAATAAGGCTCCAACCAATGCATTGCAATCCTTAATGGATAAATGGATACAGGGCTCCCCAAGTTACAATTGACCTGACTGTCGGAAACCCTCCCAGACCTTTAGAAACTATTTGTCAAGCTATTAATAGCAATTAAATGTTTCATTACATTCAATAATGACTGGTTACAGTGTATTAGTTCAGTTTAGTTTAGAGATACAGTATGGAAACAGGTCCTTCAGCCCACCGAGTCCATGATGACATCGATCACACGTACACTATGTTATCCCGCCTTCGTATCTTATACACTTGGGGCAATTTACAGAAGCTATTTAACCTACAAACCTGCACGTCTTTGGGATGTGGGAGGAAACTGAGCACTCGGAGAAAATCCACGCGGTCACAGGGAGAGCACACATAGACAGCACAGAGAGTACCCATAGTCAGGATCGAGCTCAGGTCTCTGGTGCTATGAAGCAGCAGCTCTACTGCTGCGCCATTGTGTTGCCCTCTTGAATAAGTTTAATTATGGGCAACATTAGGTTGATTATTCATTGAAATGAAAGAATTGTGGCAAGTGTAGATAAAGCAACACAATATGACTTTACGACAAATTTGAGAAATTTGAGAAATCAACTAATGGACTGTTCTCATGAACGGAACCCTGAAGTAAAGTGGGGACAGCTTGTGTAGCAACTTACCTGTGAAAGTGCCGCTCCTGGAAATAAATAGTGGAGGGGCAGATATTGGAAGAGAACGTGGGCGGCACGGTGGCACATCGGTAGCGTTGCTGCCTAATGCCCCTGCCCCACTTAAGTAACCTGAACGGAAACCTCTGGAGACTTTGCGCCCCACCCAAGGTTTCCGTGCGGTTCCCGGAGGTTGCAGGTGGTTGCTGGAGGTTGCAGGTAGTGGAAGCAGGTAGGGAGACTGACAAAAACCTCCGGGAACCGCACGGAAACGTCGGGTGGGGCTCAAAGTCTCCAGAGGTTTCTGTTCAGGTTTTCTAAGTGGGACAGGGGCATTACAGCGTCAGAGACCCGGGATCAATCCTGACTATGAATGTAATCTGTACAGAGTTTGTACATAATCCCTGTGTCTGCGTGGGTTTTCTCCATGTGCTCCGGTTTCAAAACATGCCAAAACAGCATTTTGTGTTTTGCTTATAACAACTTACCTATTTTGAAAGTGCATGCCAAACTTAGCTATAAACTTACAGCACTTTTATTCATGTTTCATGTAATCAGTCACTATTTTTCAGAGTTAAGGTTGGAGAGATAGCAGGAGAGATAACTTCCCAAAATACCACTATTATAAGGCATGTAATCTTTGTCATCTGCGCATGTAATGTAAGTGTTACAGAATGTTCTTTAATCTGTCCACCACCACAAAGTGCAGCCTTCCACAGGTAGATGTTGGCATTATAAATCTCAGTCTACATTTTTTTTGTGATTGTAAGTTTCACTATTTCCATTTGCTTACCTTTGGCTCCAGGCAAGATAGGCTGCCTGGGACAGAGCGGAACAGATGAAGGAGATAAAGGGCTGCACGGTGGCACAGAGTTGCTGCCTTATGGATGGCACAGTGACGCAGTGGTAAAGTTGCTGCCTTACAGCGCCAGAGAGCTGGGTTCAATCCTGACTACGGGTGCTGTCTGTACAGAGTTTGTACATTCTCCATGTGACCACGTGGGTTTTCTCCGGGATCTCCGGTTTCCTCCCAGGTTTGTAGGTTAATTGGCTTTGGTAAAAATTGTAAATTGCTAGAGTACGGGGTGATCGATGGTCAGCGCGGACTCGTGATCGATGGTCAACGCGGACTCAGTGGACTGAATGGCCTGTTTCCATGCTGTATCTCTAAACTTAACAAAACTAAGGTAAAGCCAACTGCTCTGTCTCCGACCAGAAGGCATAAGATGGAAACATTTGATACACCCCTAATCAGATTTAAGATGTTAAATATTTATTTGATCTGCTTCCAATTTTTTAATTTAATTTATCACAAAGCACATAGTATAATGAGAGGAGATTCACTTTCCTTTGCATTTATAAAGGGGTTCCAGGGTGGGTTTGGCCAACAGCATTTTGGGCAGATATACTAAAATCTTAGAATGATGTGCTTTTATCCTTGTTCACCTTGTGTAGAGATGCCACAATAGCATCGGAATGCCAAAGCACTGAATTGAATAGCTGATAACTAAAGCGTAGTGGGGCAGAACAGTTTAAATCTTCTCTTCACTGTGACCAGTAACCACAATTTCATGGATTCTTGCAACATTTTCCGCTCAAGCACAACAACCCGAGTCATATTTCCAAATGTAGTCGCACTATTGTGTTTATCACCACAGGACACCGTTGGGCAACTCTGTTGGAATCATCGCATTACAGAACCTCTCTCCACTAAAGTTTCTACCCCCTTGTGCTAATCTAATGAGTTTTATCCTACTCTTGCCAACATGACTTTTACATGGATGAGCAAAGGATATGGTTGCGATATTTGTTTTATATTTTAAAGGTTTTAGGACAATAATTCCTTATGTCTCGGTATATTCCAATCTGGCTCTCAATTATTGAAAATAAACGATTTTGTGAGATAAGAATTGATTTTGTGCTTCACCCCACCTTGAGCTGATGTGCCTGTAAATTCTGCAGATGCTGGAAATCTGAAACAAAAATATAAAATGGAGATCTGGCATAGGCTTTTCTTACCACAGATGCTGCTTGACTTGCTGAGCATTTCCAGCACGTTCCACTTCTGTTTCTAGTGTAAACGTGTGCTGTTATGGGTAATTGATGGCGATGGGTTGAAACAGATGATGTATGGATGGGGCTTGGTATCACAGATACAATTTTGACTCAAAGTGCTGGGGTAACTCATGCGCCAGGCAGCATCTCTGGAGGACATGGATGGGTGACATTTTGAGCCGGGACCCTTCTTCGGAATGGGTCACCCATCCATGCCCGCCAGAGATCCTAAAAAGACCTGCCAAGTATGTCGTGGAGCTGATCCCAGGAATGATTGGGTTAACATATGATGAGATTTTGACGGCACTGGGCCTCTTCTCGCTGGAGTTTAAAAGGATGCGGGGAACCTCATAGAAACTTACTGAATAGTGAAAGGCCTGGATAGTGTGGATGTGTAGAGGATGTTTCCACAAGCGGGAATGTCTAGGATCAGAGGCCATAGCCTTAGAATAAAAGTACGTACCTTTAGAAAGGAGATGAGGAGGAATGGCTTTAGTCAGAGGGTGGTGAATCTGTCCAATTCATTGCAACAGAAGGCTGTGGAGGCCAAGTCATTGGGTATTTTTAAAGCACAGATTGACAGATTCTTGATTCGTAAGGTTGTCAGGGGTTACGGGGAGAAGGTAGGAGAATGAGGTTGAGAGGGAAAGATGAACCCTCCATGATTGAATAGCTGGATACACTTGATGGGCCAAATCGCCTAATTTAGCTGCTATAAATTAAGCACGTGAATTTAGAAGGGTTTCGACCCAAAACATTGCCTATTTCCTTCACTCCATAGATGCTGCCTCACCCGCTGAGTTTCTCCAGCATTTTTGTCTACATGAATTTAATGCCTGATCCTGTTATGACAGTTACTCGATCTTGCCTTCCATTGATTTTTACTTTGATTTTAGTTTAGTTTAGAGATACAGCATCGAAACAGGCTCTTCAGCCCACAGAATCCACGCCAACAAACGATCGCCTGTACACTAGTTCTATGTTATCCCACTTTCTCATCCACTTCCCACACACATGGGGAATTTATAGGGGCCCAATTTACCTACAAACCCACACATATTTGGGATGCGGGTGGAATCCAGAACATCTGAAGGAAACCCATGCGGTCACAGGAAGAACATGCAAACTCCATAAGACAACACCCAAGGTCAGGATCAAGTGGGCTGAAGGGCCTGTTTCCCAGCTGTGTTTCTAAACTAAATTAAAAACTAAAAAAGCCCTTCCAGTCGATTTAATGTCTTTCACAAACTTGGATACTTCACAGTGTGCTCCCTCCTCCAGATCATTAATATAAATGGTAAATAATTGAGGACCGATAACTGTGCCTTGAAGCACTCCAGTACTTGCAGCTTCCAGTCTGAAAAATACCCACATCTTCGAATTCTGTATCTGCTAAGACCATAAGTCCATAAGGCATTGGAACAGAATTAGGCCATTTAAGCCTATTGAGTCTACTCCACTGATCAATCATAGCTGATGTACATTTCCCTCCCAACCCCATTCTCCTGCCGTCTCCTAATAATCTTTGATCCCCTTCCTAATCAAGAACCTAAGATCTCCACTATAAAAAATGCCCACTGTTTTGGCCTCCACAGCCATCTGTGGCAATGGATTACACAGATTCACCACACTCTGGCTAAAGAAATTCCTCCTCATCGCCATTTGACAGTGACTGTGACAACCCGTCTTCAATTTACGCTACACACTTTCCCCAACACTGTGCGTTTTGGCGGCCCTTGTCAAATACTTTCTGGAAGTCAAAATATTTAAATGTACAGATATCCACCCAGTATCAGTTTTGCTCATTACATAGAAACATAGAAATTAGGTGCAGGAGTAGGCCATTCGGCCCTTCGAGCCTGCACCGCCATTCAATATGACCATGGCTGATCATCCAACTCAGTATCCCGTACCTGCCTTCTCTCCATACCCCCTGATCCCCTTAGCCACAAGGGCCACATCCAACTCCCTCTTAAATATTGCCAATGAACTGGCCTCAACTACCCTCTGCGGCAGAGAGTTCCAGAGATTCACCACTCTCTGTGTGAAAAAAGTTATTCTCATCTCGGTTTTAAAGGATTTCCCCCTTATCCTTAAGCTGTGACCCCTTGTCCTGGACTTCCCCAACGTCGGGAACAATCTTCCTGCATCTAGCCTGTTCAACCCCTTAAGAATTTTGTAGGTTTCTATAAGATCCCCTCTCAATCTCCTAAATTCTAGAGAGTATAAACCAAGTTTATCCAGTCTTTCCTCATAAGACAGTCCTGGCATCCCAGAATCAGTCTAGTAAACCTTCTCTGCATTCCCTCTATGGCAATAATGTCCTTCCTCAGGTTTGGAGACCAAAACTGTACACAATACTCCAGGTGTGGTCTCACCAAGACCCTGTACAACTGCAGTAGAACCTCCCTGCTCCTATACTCAAATCCTTTTGCTATGAAAGCTAACATACCATTTGCTTTCTTCACTGCCTGCTGCACCTGCATGCCTACTTTCAATGACTGGTGTACCATGACACCCAGGTCTCGCTGCATCTCCCCTTTTCCTAGTCGGCCACCATTGAGATAATAGTCTGCTTTCCTGTTTTTGCCACCAAAATGGATAACCTCACATTTATCCACATTATACTGCATCTGCCAAACATTTGCCCACTCACCCAGCCTATCCAAGTCACCTTGCAGTCTCCTAGCATCCTCCTCACAGCTAACACTGCCCCCCAGCTTAGTGTCATCCGCAAACTTGGAGATATTGCCTTCAATTCCCTCATCCAGATCATTAATATATATTGTAAATAGCTGGGGTCCCAGCACTGAGCCTTGCGGTACCCCACTAGTCACTGCCTGCCATTGTGAAAAGGACCCGTTTACTCCTACTCTTTGCAGGACCCGTTTACTCCTACTCTTTGCTCCAGCAAATTTGTCAAACATGATTATTTTACATCAAATCATTTTGACATGTTTAAGCTACATTAAACGTTTCTAAATGGTGGGCAATTTTTCTTAATTATAAACTCCAACATATTACCAACAATAGACATTAAACTAAAATGCCGACAGTATTCTGTTTTTCCAGTACCTGTCTTATTGATCACTGAGCCAGATAATTACTTCTTTGGTAACTGCAGGTCAAATCCTTTATTTCTCTTCCCCTTAGATGCAGCCTGGCATACTGAGTATTCCTAGCATTCTACAAACATTCACATCTTTGGGATGTGGGACAAAACCGGAGCACTCAGGTGGTCCCAGAGAGACTGTGCAAACTTCACACAGACAGCACCCGAGGTCATGATCGAACTCAGGTCTCTGGCGCTGTGAGGCAGTGACTCTACCAGCTGCGCCACTGTGTGACACTGATGTCACAACCCAAAACCTTGGTACTTCCCCAGCTGACGTTCACCTGGCCAGGTGGCTTGACCTCCATCGTGGTGGATAGGATATTGAGCAAGTCCCAGACTGTGTGTGGGGGAGACCTCAGCCGCGGGAAAGGGAGAAGTAAACTACCAGGGAGGTATCTCACCTTGATGGGGGTGAGTTGTTGTTGACCCCTGATCCCTGGAGAGACCCTTTGAATGCCAGGAGGAAAAGTGAATCTGAAGGTCTAGTCTCCAAGCCTAACGACAGTGTCAAAGCTGTGTTCTAAGGTGAATAACTTTAGGAGGCATGTGTCAACATTATTCTATATTATCTCATTCTGCCATTAGTTATTCATCCAACATTCTGCCACATTTCCCCAGCAATAACCCATTTATCTATCCTTCTGATTCATTTTCTTGAGACTTGGGTGCTCTTGGCAAAGACACAATTTATTGCCTATCCTTAATTGCCCTTGAACTGAGCAGTTTGCTGATGAATTTAAGAGTCAACTGCAATGCTAGTGCTGAAATCAGATTTAGGTCATCCAAGGTAAGGATGGCAGATTTCCTCCTCTGCAGGACATTACTGAACTAGATGGATTTTTCAAATATCCCTGTGGTTTCTGGTAATTAGTTTCATTTTTCAATTCTAAATTATTTACTGAATTTAGATTCCATGGCGTGATTTGAAGTGGAGGTTTTGTGGATTGTTAGTCTAGAGTTACTAGTCAAATAATTCCACAACTGGGGAGGTGCTACAAGGGAACAGGTTCAAGGATCTGACTAGTAGAACAGAGAAAGGCTCACTAGTCTGTTTAGTTACAAATCAGTTTTATTGTGAATGGGGGACAAAAATGATACTTGTCTTGCTGCACGCGGGGTCCGTTTTACAGCAGCACACCTCTCTCTCTCTCTCTGCCTCCGTCCGTGGCGCTGATCGCGACTCAACACATCGGTGAACCCCTCCCGTACATGAACTTGAACTTACTTCTGGCTTACTGGCGCCTGCCTTTACACCGGTAAGAAATCAACTGTTGAAATAACCGCTGGTAAGACCTGGCCAACTGCGCTGCTCCCAAATTCAAACTATAATTAATGGCAGGGGACTGCATCCCAGCAGGCCACCCCAACCCCCCCCCCCCCTTGGGAACAAAGCACTATCAGCCGCAGACTGGCAAGTAAAGCAATACACAGCGCTACAGACTTGGCACGCTAAAGATAATTGGTGGGAGGTGGGAATTTAAGGTGGGAATTTTTAAACAAAGAGCTACCGGCCGCAGCGCTATGGATCACAGACAGTTCGGGAAAATTCTCGTACAACAAGGGGCACGGTCGCACAGCGGTAGAGTTGTTGCCCCTCAACTCCAGATACCCAGGTTCAATCCTGACTAGGGGTGCTGTATGTACAGAGTTTGTACGTACTCCCTGTGACCACATGGGTTTTCTCTGGGTGCTCCGGATTCACCCCACAAAGATGTGCAGGTTTGTTGATTAATTGGTTTTGGTAAGTTGTAAAATTGTTCCCAGTATGTGCAGGTTAGTGTACGGGGTCATTGCTTGTTGGCATGAAAATAGTGAGCCGAAGAGCCTGTTTCCGCACTGCATCTGTAAAGTCTGAACTTTTTCATCAATGTACTTCTTGATCTAGCAAAAAAATATTTTTATAATTTATCACCTTATTATCAACTCTCCTTAAGGTCTTACACTTTCCTAGCTCTAAGTTTCCTCCGGCCACATACATTTCTGTAGCCTTTACTGTCCTCCATCTCTGACCTTCTAATTTTTTGTCATTCCCTGTGGTGGATAGTCTTTAGATGACAAGGTGCCAAACCTTGGGAGTATCCTCCCAAATATCTAAATCTCTCCGCCTCTCTACCCTTCAGTATTTTTGGCATATTCCCCCAAACCTCTTTCCTCGACCCAAGTTTTGGGCATCTAGTCTAATGTCTCCTTATCTGGCTCAGTGATAAATTATATTTGATTAACAATCATACCAAGCATATTGAAATGTTTCACTTTGTTAAAGGCATGTTGTATCTGGTGTAACGTCAATGAGAAAAGGACACGGTGATTCAGCACATTTCATAACGTCAGGACGACTGAATGTGTTACAGCCATGAAAGTTCTTTCACTGGGTGAATCACACAGTCCATTCTGGAACATAATGAACAATATAATAATGTACAGTAATGTTCCATAAGAATAACAACTGGGGAAGGGCGGCACAGTGGCGCAGCGGTAGAGTTGCTGCCTTACAGCGCCAGCGACCCAGGTTTGATAATGCCTACGGGCACGGTCTGTATGCAGCCTGTACTTTCTCCCTGTGACTGCGTGGATTTTATCCGAGTGCTCCGGTTTCCTCCCACACTCCAAAGACGTACAGGTTTGTAGGTTAATTGTCATCTGTGAATTGTAAATTATCCCTAGTGTGTAGGATAGTGCTAGTGTACGGGGATCGCTGGTCAGTGTAGACTCAGTGGGCCGAAGGGTCTGTTTCTACATTGTATCTCTACAGTCTAAATTAAGAAGACTATCAACAATACCAATTCCAAACTAAAAAAAACTTAGTTTGCTTTTGTTGAAGTGCTATTTTTTTTCTCCCCAGCTTATCAATGAAGTGATTATGCACAGAAACGAGCAGGTAAGCCAACCAACTACATATACGTGATATCTGGAGCATTGGTCTCCTTTTGAATGTCAACACCAGCAAATACATTTTAAAATGATTTTTAAAGTTTTACTGTTGGCATTTAGCGAAAGTGAACACGTAACAGAAAAAAAAGCAGACCCTAATTATCATGAGGAATAAAATTGCTTTTTCCCCAATTACCTTTGTTCCAAACACCTGCCTATCAAAACCCCCCTCGCCTGTCTCCACCTATTACCTGCCACACTTCATCCTGCCTCTTCTCTCACCGAGCTTTCTTCCTCCCCTTCCAACAATCAGACTGAAGAAGGGTCCCAACCCAAAACGTCACCTATCTATGTTCTTCAGAGATGCTGCCCGACCCATTGAGTTACTTGTATTTTTCATATTCCTTTCCCAAAATCTGACACGGTTCTTCATGGTAGGCTGCTCTGGAAAGTTAGATTACATGGGATCCAAGTAGAGATAGCTGGATGGATAGAAAATTGGCTTCATGGAAGGAAGCAGAGGGTGATGGTAGAAGGTTGCTTCTCAGACAGGAGGCCTGTGATTAGTGGTGTGCCTCACTGTTCGATGCTGGGCCCATTATTGTTTGTCATCTATATCAATGATTTGGATGAGAACATACATGGCAAGATTAGCAAGTTTGCCGATGATACAAAAGTGGGTGGTTTTGCAGATAGTGATGATTATTGTGAAAAATTGCAGCAAGATATTGATCGATTTGGCCAGGTGGGGTGAGGAATGGTTGATGGAATTTAATACAAATAAATGTGAGGTGTTGTATTTTGGGGAGCCTAACATGGGCAGGACCTACACAGTGAATGGTAGGGCTCTAGGGAATGTTGCAGAGCAGAGGGATCTAGGAGTGCAGGTGCATGGTTCATTGAAGGAGGAGTCGCAGGTAGATAGGGTGGTCAAAAAGGCATTTGGCACATTGGCCTTCATCAGTCAGAGTATTGAGTATAAATGTTGGGAAGTCATGTTGCAGCTGTATAAGACGTTGGTGAGGTCACATTCAGAGTATTGTGTTCCGTTCTGGGCACCATGTTATAGAAAAGATGTTGTCAAGCTGGAATGGGTACAGAGAAGATTTACGAGGGTGTTGCCTGGTCTAGAGGGTGTGAGCTATAGGGAGAGGTTGAGTAGTTTGGGTCTCTATTCCTTGGATCACAGGAGAATGAGGGGTGATCTTATAGAGGTGTATAAAAACATGAGGGGAATCGAGCAGGTAGATGCACAGAGTCTCTTGCTTAGAGTAGGTGAATCGAGGACCAGAGGACATAGGTTTATGGTGAAGGGGAAAGGATTTAATATGATTTTTATCATACAAATGGTGGTGGGTGAATGAAACAAGCTGCCAGAGGAGGCATTATATTGGAATTCTAATAGTTTTCTCCTCTTTCTCTTCATACCCATAGTATAGAGTTTCAATGGCTCAAATCCCTATCTATTCATACTCATTGTAGTTCAGTACAATGGACCTAACCACTTTCCATTCAATGTAACATGGAACTGATTGTCGAAGCATATCCTCAAATATGTAATCTACACTCTCACAAAATGCAATCAATTCTTCACTTTTTGTAGAATGATACACAAAATGTAATCAAACTGCTGGTAAATTGATCGAGGATAAAATGCTTTTTTTGTTGTTGAATGTATTCTAATGTTGAGATGTATTAATAAAAAGCTAATGTTAGAAACCTGAGAAAATGTTGGAAAAAGTACCTCCGAATTCTGAAAAAAAAATTGTTTCATGTTTGAAACGTGATAAAGGAAATAAGGAGAGCCTAAAAGCACAAATGAAAATATGGTAAAAGGCTAGGAGTGAAACTGGGATCAATTTTGGCCTTCATTTGCCATCAGTATATATTGAGTTTGAAGAAGGGTCTTGACCTGAAACGCCACCTATTAATTTTCCCCAGTGTGCTGTCTGATCTGCTGAGTTACTCCAGCATTTGTCTATCTTAGGATATATTCACATCTTTGCATCCAATCCAATGTGAACCTTCTTGTTTTCCGATTCAGTCTCTCTTCCACCTTAAGGGCGAGTTTGAGTATTTAAAATGACGGTTTCCTGACTGGGAGCAGAACATGTTGTGCTACTAATGGCTTTAAAGTGTTGCAGCCACATAACGTACTACATTATTTGACCAGTAATGAAGGAGTGTATACGAGATGGTTTTCTAAGCCAATATGTCGAGGAACCAACTAGAGGGCAGGTCATCCTAGACTGGGTATTGTGTAATGAGGAAGGATTAGTTAGCAATCTTGTTGTGCAAAGCCCCTTGGACAAGAGTGACCATAATATGGTAGAATTCTGCATTAAGATGGAGAGTGATACAGTTAATTCAGAGATAAGGGTCCTGAACTTAAAGAAAGGTAACTTTGATAGTATGAGATGGGAATTGGCTAGTTAAAGGAAATAAATGTAACATCCCCAAGTTTGCGGATGACACAAAGCTGGGTGGCAATGTGAGCTGCGAGGACGATACTACGAGGTTGCAGGGTGACTTGGATAGGTTGGGTGAGTGGGCAGATGCATGGCAGATACAGTATCATGTGGATAAATGTGAAGTTATCCGCTTTGGTAGCAAGAACAAGAAGGCAGATTATTATCTGAATGGTGTCAGATTTGGAAAAGGGGAGGTTCCAAGAGTCCTAGGTGACTTTGTACATCAGTCATTGAAAGTAAACATGCAGGTACAGCAGGTAGTGCAATGGCTAATGGCATGTTGGCCTTCATTACGAGAGGATTTGAGTATAGGAGCAAGGAGGTTCTACCACAGTTGTATAGGGCCCTAGTGAGACTGCCCCTGGACTATTGTGTGCAGTTTTAGTCTCCTAATTTGAGGAAGGATATTCTTGCAATTGAGGGAGTGCAGCATGTGTTCACCAGGATAATTCCCGGGATGGCGGGACTGACGCATGATGAAAGAATGGGTCGACTGGGCTTATATTCACTGGAATTTAGAAGGATGAGAACATATAAAATGTTTAAGGGATTGGACAGTCTAAATGCAGGAAAAATGTTCCTGATGTTCGGGGAGTCCTGAACGAAGGGTCACAGTTTAAGATTAAGGGGTCGGCCATTTAAGACTGAGATGAGGAAAACCTTTTTCACCCAGAGAGTTGTGAATCTGTGGAATTCTCTGTCACAGAAGGCAGTGGAGACCAATTCACTGGATATATTCAAGAGAGAGTTAGAGATATTTCTTAGGGATAACGGACTCAAGGATATGGAGAGAAAGCAGGAACAGTGTACTGCTTATGGATGATCAGCCATGACCATATTGAATGACGGTGCTGGCTCGTAGGGCCGAATGGCCTACTCCTGCACCTATTTTCTATGTTTCTATGAAAAGGTGTGAAGAGTTGAAGCAATATTTCTAGCAGTGTCAGTGAGATCAGTAGAGTTACTAAACTCTTTGACATAATATAAAACCTTTTGACGAGTTCTTAAGATAATTTTTCTCTTGGCTTTTTGTATAATAAATGGAGGAATGGGCTTTGTAAATTATTTTGTGCCGCTTGATCTGAATGCACTACATTTGGAAATTAATTTCAGGTGCACAAAGGTAGAAACCATACTCACCATTTATCGAGATCCTAGACTCCTCCCCGCTGCTATTTTCTTGACTGATAATCACAGTTTTCCCATGAAGTAACAGAGAACATGTTATTGCCATTCTTAATGCCTTTCTACATCCTCTTCAATAGCTGATCTTCTTCAAAACTCCTTCTTTGAAAGCTGACTGATTCTCCCCACCATTGTAAACAAACTTTGCGAGTGAATGGATAGATTGTAGTAGCTACAAATGGCATCCACACCACATGTGTTTATTTGCAAAGCAAATTGCACAGCGTGGGAGCAGGCATATGCAAGGTAGAGTCTTTAGTATGTGCAGAGTGAACACCATTCTGAAATTTGTAGGGCAGGCAAATTATGACATCATTTAAATAATCTGATTTAACGCCTTTGTTGCCATTTTGGAGCTCACCGCTCCCAGTAATTCCCTCTCTTAACCCCACAAAACGCAACATGTGGCTGGGATAGAGAGGACAAACACCAGCATTAAATAAGGATGTTATTCATGAACTGGTTGGTGTGTTGTTGTTTGATTCCTTCTGTGAACAATTCTGCAAGGATCTGGTGCTTCCCATTGCTGCTTCAAGGGGAAGAGATCTTTATATTGAGTCGTGTGGTAAGTGCTGAGGAGATTTTCTTGCCAGCTGCAAACATCTTTGTAAAACATGTTGGAATGTGCAATGCAGCATGGCTCCGAGAATGGGAAGGTGGGGGAGAAGGGGAAGGAGAACTCTTACTAAGGGACCTTATTTGCTCAGGAAATAACTCTTCTCTCTATATCTCAGTATGTCTATCATCACAAAAATCTGAGATCTGAGCAATCATAATTAAAATCGTAGAGCAGGCAAGGAACTGTACTTCCAATGACTGGGGTAGTGAACATATGAATCTGGTTCTTTATAGGCTGGTCATGCACGTAACTGTGCACTGTTACCTGCGGGAATTAAAAGAGACCTGACTACTAATTTTTGCTAGCCAGTGACCATGAGGAGGGAAAGGCATTTGGCTGTATTAGAATTACAGGCTTGGTATCAACTCTGCACCAGTCCAGAACAGAAAGGGGTTTACTCCAGCTGGTGCTTGGCAACAAAAGTAATGAAATTTCTCTAAAATCCTAATAATCCATTGGAGAACAGATTGCCAGACTACTGTGATGCCGGGGATACGACAGTCCGCAAGCATGGTCGTAGTAGACTGGCCAAATCTAACAACCTACTACAGGGAAATGGGCCAACTAAACAGGTTAAAATGTTCTCCATTTGTTATCAGTATTGGATGAACTGCATTCCCTCCAGCAACTGAGATGAATCTGCATGAATTAGATCGGCCAACACAAGTGTCGTTTCTTGGCCTAAACCAAAGCAGTAACAATGGCAAAGTCAGCCCAGGTTTATTGTGCAGATCAGAGTAGTGTCATTTGGTAGCTTTAAATAGATTAGAGTTTGTATGTTATCAGACCCTTTTGGAAACCAATATATTTGATGGTCCAGCTAATACTGAGCGCTTTCAATAATTCCTTCTCTTAAACTTACACAGCAAAATCTGTGCCCGAGATATAGAGGACAAACAACAGCATTAAATAAAGATGTGTGTTGTTGGATTCCTTCTAGGAACAGTTCTGCAAAGATGTAGTGCTTTCCGTAGCTGCTTCTAAATAAGCAGTATAAGCAGAAAATAAGAAGTGACTAGTGGGGTACCCCAAGGCTCAGTACTGGGACCCCAGCTATTTACAATATATATTAATGATCTGGATGAGGGAATTGAAGGCAATATCTCCAAGTTTGCGGATGACACTAAGCTGGGGGGCAGTGTTAGCTGTGAGGAGGATGCTAGGAGACTGCAGGGTGACTTGGATAGGCTGGGTGAGTGGGCAAATGTTTGGCAGATGCAGTATAATGTGGATAAATGTGAGGTTATCCATTTTGGTGGCAAAAACAGGAAGGCAGACTATTATCTAAATGGTGGCCGATTGGGAAAGGGGGAGATGCAGCGAGACCTGGGTGTCATGGTACACCAGTCATTGAAGGTAGGCATGCAGGTGCAGCAGGCAGTAAAGAAAGCGAATGGTATGTTGGCTTTCATTGCAAAAGGATTTGAGTATAGGAGCAGAGAGGTTCTACTGCAGTTGTACAGGGTCTTTGGTGAGACCACACCTGGAGTATTGCGTACAGTTTTGGTCTCCAAATCTGAGGAAGGACATTATTGCCATAGAGGGAGTGCAGAGAACGGTTCACCAGACTGATTCCTGGGATGTCAGGACTGTCTTATGAAGAAAGACTGGATAGACTTGGTTTATACTCTCTAGAATTTAGAAGATTGAGAGGGGATCTTATAGAAACTTACAAAATTCTTAAGGGGTTGGACAGGCTAGATGCAGGATGATTGTTCCCGATGTTAGGGAATTCCAGGACAAGGGGTCACAGCTTAAGGATAAAGGGGAAATCCTTTAAAACCGAGATGAGAAGAACTTTTTTCACGCAGAAAGTGGTGAATCTCTGGAACTCTCTGCCACAGAGGGTAGTTGAGGCCAGTTCATTGGCTATATTTAAGAGGGAGTTAGATGTGGCCCTTGTGGCTAAGGGGATCAGGGGGTATGGAGAGAAGGCAGGTACGGGATACTGAGTTGGATGATCAGCCATGATCATATTGAATGGCGGTGCAGGCTCGAAGGGCCGAATGGCCTACTCCTGCACCTAATTTCTATGTTTCTATGTTTCTATGCTTCAATGAGAGGAGATATCCAATGAGTGGTGTGGTAAGTACAGGGGAACCTTTCTCTCCTGCTGTAAAACATTCTTGAAGCCAAGGCCTGATGTTCCATCCATGTATTTGGTCTCCTCAAACAAGATGGCTGACCTCGAGACTGAGTGTCCTGGGTTCAGAAGACATTTTATTTATCATGGCTGTTAAGCAATGCGTGCTGAAAGCAGCAATGTATTTGGGTATCAGCTGAATGACAGATTGGGAATTAAACTATCTTTAATAAAAAGAGACATGTTATTATTAAATAATAATTGTTGGAGAAAATAGAAACAGAAGGAAAACAAATGGGACGTTCAACAGTTGACTTGTGGAAAGATGGCATCAGTCTGGGATTAATGGCATCAGTCTGGGACTGCTTGTGATGGGCTGTTGTGCTGTGATTGTCTCTGACATTGATAGCATTTGTTTAATGTCACTGGAGTCAGGTCAAGTAATAGGATCAGGACAGCACAGTCAATGTGCTTGTCAAGGCTGGACCTGGAAGTAGCTAGTAATCGATACTTAATTGATGTGCGTAGTGGTGGCAGTGGACAAGAGACTGATTTTGGGTTTGATTATTACCATAGCCTTTGATACTGTGGGGCGTTGAACAAATATAACATAGGGAGTGAAATGTGAGACTTCCACCTGACCGTACCATACTGTTTAAGAAAGGATATACTGCAGATAGAGGGTTAGAGTTACCCTAAACATAGCCCTAAACATTCAAATCATCGTGATCAAAGAATACACACCACCATCTTAGGTTCACGTTTCAAATAATAACACTGGCCTAAAGAAAACATATGCACAGAATGTTTAAGTCAAATATTCCTGAGCCTTAGTCGCCCAAGCTAATCCCACTAACCACTAAGCATGACATTCAACCACATTCTGTTAAAAAATTTTGAAGTATAACCAAGTCAAACCTGGATTGTTTTCTCTGGAATGCCGGAGACTGAGGGGCAGATGTACCTAAAATGATGAAAGGCAAAAGACAGAGTAGACAATCAGAACTATTTTCCCAGGATGAAAATGTCAAAGTCCAAAAAGCTTATCTTTAGGGTGAGTGGTGCAAAGTTTAAAGGAGATGTGCGGAGAATGTTCTTTACACAAAGGGTGGTGGGTGCCAGACAGAGGTGGAGGTGAAGGCAGGTACAATAGTGGTGTTTAAGACGCTTTTGGATAGGCATTTGGATCTGCAGAGAATGAAGAGATAGTATGCAGGCAGAGGAGATTAGTTTATCTTGACATCATGTTCAGCATGTAGATTGTGGGCTGAAGGGCCTGTTCCTGTGCTGTACTGTTTTGTGTTGTTTGTTAAGTCATTTGTGGATAAAAGCAAGTGGAATGGTATTAAGGGAATTATGTCATGGAACCAAATTGAATTGACAGTAACGGTGAAGTTAATGATTTAGTTCAGTTAACTTTATTATTGTCACGTGTATTGAGGTACAATGAATAGCTTTTGTTTGCACGCCATCAAGTCAGAGAAATTACTATACGTGAATACAATCAAGCTGTCCACAGTATACAGATGAAAAATAAAGGGTATAACATCCAATGCAAGATATAACATTGAAGTCCAATAAAGTCCAATTAAAGATAGTTCAAAGTCTCCAATGTAACATAGAAACATAGAAAATAGGTGCAGGAGTAGGCCATTCGGCCCTTCGAGCCTGCACCGCCATTCAATATAATCATGGCTGATCATCCAACTCAGTATCCCGTACCTGATTTCTCTCCATACCCCCTGATCCCTTTAGCCACAAGGGCCACATCTAACTCCCTCTTAAATATAGCCGATGAACTGGCCTCAACTACCTTCTGTGGCAGAGAGTTCCAGAGATTCACCACTCTCTGTGTGAAAAAGGTTTTTCTCATCTCGGTCCTAAAGGATTTCCCCTCTATCCTTAAGCTGTGACCCCTAGTCCTGGACTTCCGCAACATCGGGAACAATCTTCTTGCATCTAGCCTGTCCAACCCCTTAAGAATTTTGTAAGTTTCTATAAGATCCCCCCTCAATCTCCTAAATTCTAGCGAGTACAAGCCGAGTCTACCCAATCTTTCTTCATATGAGAGTCCTGACATCCCAGGAATCAGTCTGGTCATCCCAGGAATCAGTCTGAGGTAGATGGGAGGCCAGTACCGCACTAGGTGATGGGAAGACCGTTCAATTGCTTAATAACAGCTGGGAAGAAACTGATCCTGAATTTTGGATGTTAAGAAAAACCCTGGAAACCTGGATATTTAATATGTAACAATTAAACAAAGTCTGTACTGTTTTGGATTATGATATACAGATATCTCTAATAAAAATTTATTAAAAAGAAAAAGAAAAACCAATGCAAGAGGAGCAATTGCTCTGCTTCATAAGTTTATAAGTTCTTGGAGCAAGATTAGACCATTTGACCCATCACGGCTGATCAATCTTTCCCTCTCAACCTCATTCTCCTCCCTTCGCCCCATAGCCCCCGACATCCTCATTTGTCAACAATTACTAATCACCATTACTAACCCACAAACTTCCCTCATAATGTTAAAACAAAGAGATAAGACGACAGACATAGGAAAAACCAACACAGAGAATGTGTAAAATGGAAAGAATGGTCTAAAATAGATGCATATAAATTTTTTTTAAACTGAAATTAAAACAAGATTCCTCTGAACTAAAACATAAATTAAAATATGGCAGCAAAATCTCAACAACTGTAAACCATAATTAAAACATGAAGTTAAAACCATTTTTCTGAGGCTCACACGTAATTAGGGCCTATTCTGGATAAGCTGCATATGCCAGAAAAATAACCTGGAAAATACCAATAGCTCTGAGAGAGGATTTGAAAATGACAAATGGGGAATGAAATAGGCATCGAATGGAAGGATGAAAAGTAGAATAAATGGAGCGAGAATTAAAGCAGAATAAATGGAAGAATGGAGGGGATTTCCAGAGCAGTTAAAGAAGACAAATAGATAATGAAATATATACAGAAAGGAAGGGAAAACAGTGATCTGGGAATAATCTGTGTTTTGTCAGGAGGGCTGTGGTCTGAGAGGAAGATTGGATGCTGAACGTACTCTGCTTGAGTGCTACTGATCAGCAGGTAATATATATACAGGTCAGCGTGGGAGTGTATTGAATTAGTGAAACAAATGAAAGTGAGAAAAGATGCTTAGACAAGTGATCATCCAATTTATGTTACCATTCATCTTCGAGAAAGCTTCATTGCGAATGTACAAGGTTTGGAATTAAATTGCTGATTCGTGCTCAAAGAGTTTTTTTAAACTTGGACAATGGTGTGGGAAGATAGGGATGGAATAATTAACTTGTATCTTTTACATGAGAATATGGTTGAACCAAGGGTACCTGGTGGTGGATTGGAGAATAGAAAGGAACTGCAGATGCTGGTTTTCACTGAAGATAGACACAAAATGCTGGTAGACAAAAATGCTGGAGAAACTTAGCGGGTGAGGCAGCCTCTATGGAGCGAAGGAATAGGTGACGTTTCGGGTCGAGACCCTTCTTCAGACTGATGTGAAGGTGGGGCGGGAAAAAGAAAGGAAGAGGGGAGACAGTAGGCTGTGGGAGAGCTGGGAAGGGGAGGGGAAGGAGGGAGAAAGCAAGGACTACCCAAAATTAGAGAAGTCAATGTTCATACCACTGGGGTGTAAACTGCCCAAGCGAAATAGGAGGTGCTGCTCCTCCAATTTGTGGTGGGACTCACTCTGGCCATGGAGGAGGCCCAGGACAGAAATGTCAGATTCGGAATGGGAGGGGGAGTTGTGCTGGGCTACCGGGAGATCAGGTTAGTTAGTTCAAACTGAGTGGAGATGTTGGGTGAAGTGATCGCCAAGCCAATGTTTGGTCTCACCGATGTAGAGCAGCTGACACCTAGAGCAGCGGATGCCATAGATGAGGTTGGAGGAGTTGCAGGTGAACCTCCGCCTCACCTGGAAAAAAAACTGCTTGGGTAGAAACACGTTTAGGTGCAGCAGTGGATTCGGCCCTCAAGGGCACCGCCATTCAATAGATCATGGCTGATCACCAACTCAGTGTCCCGTACCTGCTTTCTCCATACCCCCTGATCCCCTACCACAAGGGCCACATCTAACTCCCTCTTAAATATAGCCAATGAACTGGCCTCAACTACTCTCTGGGCAGAGGTTCCAGAGATTCACCACTCTCTGGGACGAAATGACCATCTCGGAGTTTCCCCCCTTTACGGTAAGCTCTGACGGTCCTGGAAGCCCTAAAAGGGGAGGAATCTTCCTGATCTAGGGAAGATGAGGCCAATGGTGGGATCCCGTTCCAGATGGCAGAAAAATGTCGGAGGATCTATCTATGGCAACAATGTCCTTCCTCAGATTTGGAGACCAAAACTGTACGCATACTGAGGTGTTATCGGCAGAGAACCTATCTGAGGATATACGAAATGCTGGAGTAAAAGCTCAGTGGGCTCAGGTAGCATCTGTGGAGAAAAATGGATGGTGTGACACCCAGGTTCTCGCTGCATCTTTTCCCAATCGGCCACCTTTAGATCATAGTGCTTTCCTATTTTTGGATATAGACTAAATGCATGAAACATTTGTCACCCATCCACCCTATCCAAGACTGCAGATATCCTCAATTCCCTCATCCAGATCATAGCCTTCAGTAAACAGACAGGGAAGGGAATGCTAGGGTGAGAGCATATGGCAGATGGCAAGGGTAATCGCCAATAAGGAAGCTGATGGTGGTGTTTTTCTCAAACTGCAGATGGTAAAATTCTGAAATAAAACGGAAAATGCTGGTAACTCCGAGCAGGCACCTGTCGAAAGGGAAACAATTAATGTTCTAGATGCAGAACCCTTCTTCAGAATTTGGAAAGAGAGCACACGAGTGTTTTCAGTAGCTGAGAAGGTGGGAGAGGGGCGACTTGAACAAAGGGAATGTCTCTGGGAGGGTGAGAACAAATGAGCTAATGTAACGGTAGAAATAGCGTTTAGGTTATTTTGCTTCTATGTGACTGTAATGGGTTGCTAATACCAGGCTATGGGGCATGCCCAGCAAGCCAGAATAAATAAATAGAAAAAGATAAACAAAGCCAAAATGATAACAGGCAGAAGTATCTGATTCTGAAACTGACAGAAAGGAAGTTAATTAAAGTTAGGGAATTTATTACTGAATCTGGAACACTGCAAAATACCCAAATGGGGAATTAGGTGTTACTCTTCAAGCTTATGTTCTGATTCAGTGCAACAGTGCAGGAATCCACAGGCAGAAGTGTCAGAGTGGGCGCAGGAAGGAACTGAAGATGCTGGGGGAATTCTCTGGGAGGGGTTTAATCTGAAGATAGACAATAAAAGCAGGATTAACTCAGCAGATCAGGCGGCATCTCTGGAGAAAACAAATAGGTGATATTTTGGGAGTCGACCCAAAAGGTCACCTAATCCTTTTCTCCAGAGATGCTGTCTGACCCGCTGAGTTACTCCAGCTTTTTGTGACTATCTAGGGTAAGAGTGGGAGCAGGATGGTGAATGAAACTGGCAGGCAATTGGGAAACTCAGGGCCCACACCTGGGCACTGAACACAGGTGCTCTCGAAGCAGATCTGCGTTTGGTTTTCTGCAAAGTGGATAAGACCACATTGTCTACACTGCGAGCAGTGCAGGAAGAAGTGCCGTGAATCAGCGCTTCACCTAGAAAGGCTATTTGGATAGTGAGAAGGGAACCGGTGCAGTTGGCATGGGAACGTGTCACAAGAAAGGACCCCCTGGTTGGAGGCAACGAGCGTGAAGACAAAGGCAAGATCAGTAAAAATAGTGAGAGGAAGTGTTGAGGACACAACTAAACACGATTCCTGATCATAAGATGTCTTCATAGGTTTGTGGAGCTACGACGCATATCCAACATTTGCCACATTTATCTGGAATCTAGTTGCTTGTTTCTTTTATGTAAAGAATGCCTAGCTGAAGCATTATTCTGACTGAAGGAACATTATGAATTATGTCCACGTTTGTCAGGACTGTGCTGCAATAGCCTATTGTCAGTCTTTTTTGTGCATGTTTACTGCTAACCCTAAGGCAGCAAAGCATACGACAAGCTGTATTTTCTGCGAAAAGAGAAGAAAGATGTGTTTTTTTTGTAGTGTCTTTCGTGAGACTGGTTCATTCCAAAGTGAAAACAAAATACTTCTGAAGTGCAATTGCTGTCGTAATATAGGAGAACAATTTGTATTCCCCTTCCATGTTGAGGCACAGTCTTCATGTAGATATCATATTTATTGTACAGAACCCATGTAGTTAAAAAACTGTGAATGTGGAACAAAGTGAACAGATAAGATGTTGCCACTTTATCACAGTAGTTGCCGTTCCAACTCTTTTACCAAGGCCTAAATCTTTTGTTTGATCAGTTCACAATACTGCAAATAAATCCTTTGCCACTGCTTGTTACTCTATCCGTTCTCTGTATGACTCCACTGGCACCTTACTGCTGTAAGTTTCATAACTATAACTATTTTAATGCTCCACAAATGGGCATGGTTTTCTGCTCAAAACACTTGCTGCAATATTCATTACTCTCGTGCCGAGTTACAGACTGTTTCTACTGTCCTATTCTCTTTAAAAAGTTCCTTCCTTATTTTTCACATTTCACATCCGAGAGGTCAAAGTGATCTTTTTTGTTTGGTGTGGCTATTGAAGTACAGGACGATATAAAATGTCTTAGCCACCAATATTAATGCAAATAAACATGGTGCATTACTGTGCAATAAGGAAAACCCACATACTGGCAATTGATCCAGGAATTCAGAAGAAAAGTCATCAACCTGAAACTTTAATATTTTTCACTCTCCACATATGCTTCCCTCCTGCTGGGTATCACCATCACTTTCTGTTTCTATTTCGGATTTTCAGCATCTGCAGTTCTTTATTTTCATTTTTTTTAAATGCCCCAGAATTCTGTTTGTAACCACAAGAAAGGTCTGACAAACTAAACACTGCCCAATTGTTTTCCCCTTTCACAAAACCTGTTGAAATGAAAATGAAAATGAAATGATTCAATTTATTGTCATTGTCAGTGTACAGTACAGAGACAACGAAATGCATTTTTAGCATCTCCCTTGAAAGGGAGACACAGGGCGTCGCGGTGTGCCCGCGCCTGCCGCCGTAACGCCGTTGAGGGCTCCCACATCTGAAAAGGCAACTCCATTTCTCTTTCCGCAGATGCTGCCTGAGCCGCTGAGTGTTTCCATAATTTTCTGTTTAATCAGTGATGTGCAAAAAATGTCTGAGTCTCTTTCTGAGCTTCCAGATAAACCTGCTCTGGATATACACCCTGTTGCAACCAAAAAGCTTAGCCCCCATAGAGATTTAGTTGATTCATGTTGCTTCTCCCATTGATGGTTGATCTTTAGTTTAAACACCTTTAGTTCCTGCTGTCTTGCTTGGCATAAGTGTAGCCCTAGTTACATAGTCACTTTGTAGTCATTGCCAGTAAATTGAGCAGCAACTGTATTAAAATAGAATCAGTAATGAAATGTTATACTTCACATTCATTTTTAATCTTAAAATGTTGCGCTGCAAAAATATTGTGCGAGTTCCTTACGAGAAGGGATAAGACAATGCCAAGCGGGTAGTAGAAAAGATTAAGATGTCAGTAAATATAGTTTTTGATAAGGCGGCAAAGCCAAATAAATCAGGAGACAATTCCTGTACCCAAAGAAAAGTGACTGGAAGTTCACTATCAGGTGGTGGAGAAGTGACCAAGGGCGAGTGAATTGGGCAATGGAGCAGTTTTAACCTCCCCACACCATTGTTTCAAAAAAGAATTACATTCAAATGTAGGGGTGCCATGGTGGTGCAGCGGTAGAGTTGCTGCCTTACAACGCTTACAGTGCCAGAGATCCCGGTTCAATCCCGACTACAGGTACTGTCTGTACGGAGTTTATACGTTCTCGCAGTGACCGCGTGGGGTTTCTCCGAGATCTTCGGTATCCTCCCACACTCCAAAGATGTACAGGCTTGTAGGTTGATTGGCTTGGTATAAGTGTAAATTGTCCCTGGTGTGTGTAGGATGGTGTTAATGTGTGGGGATCGCTGGTCGGCGCAGACTCCGTGGGCCGAAGGGTTTGTTTCCGTGCTGTATCGCTAAACTAAATGTGTAACAGGTATAGCTTGGACCCAATAGCAGCACAGAATCAGGCAGGTATAATTGGTCATGAACTTTATTACGATACTGTAACACAGAGTAGTAACACAGGAATGGGTACACCGTACTCACACAGAGGCTCAGGATTGAGCGAGGGTTCCGAAGAGGGGCAGGCAGGAGACGTAACCAGGAGATCCAACACACGATGCAAACAAACCAGCGAGGGACAGACGAAAGGAGAGTCGAAGCCAGGAAGTCGAGGAGCCGTTGCAGGGGTACACCAAACAGCCCAGGAGAGAGGCAGACAGAAACCAGGAGGTATGGGACAAAGGCCGTGGTCGGGGACAGAAGGCCGAGGTGATATCCAGGAAGACGACAGGACGGAAATGTCAGGGTCAGGCAGGATCGAATCTGTGTAGGCAGCCGGGAGATCGCTCGAGAGTCTTGCATGAATGCAGAGAACAATCTTGCACTGTGTGAACGGTGAGGAGAGTCTATACACCGGGTTAATAGGTGATCAGAGGCAACTGAGTGCAACAGGTGAGGAGAGTTGGGCTGATGAGAGGGGAGTGGCAGGCAGGCAGGTGAGGAGAAGGAGGGACCGGTGGGAAAGTACTGGGAGGTGAAGTGGATGAGAATGAGGAGAGGGCAGACTGTGATAAAATGTAACTAAAATTGATAATCATAGGTGTGTGAGATACACCGCTAATTTTGCTTTTGACATACAATCCAAGCCAGTTTATAAAGAATTTATCAAATGTAAAGCATAGTAAGACTATTAAAATGCATAACATGTTTCAACAAAATCAATGGTCTGTTTTATAGGACATGAGGAGACTCCCTTGCTCTTCCTTAAATCATGCACACCCATTGTGGAGAGAGTGGAGCCAGAGTCATCTCTCATCTGAAAGACAGCACTTATGTCAGTGTTGCAGACCAATTAGTAGTGCAATAGAATGCACACTCAGGGCTCAAGGGCAGGTACTTAACCCACTAACATTTAACTCACGTTAAAATACTACCACTGAGCTAAAGCTGACGCCAAGCATCTTCAACAATAATGTATACTGGAGGGGAATTTTGCTTGTGTTTATCGCGTCATGTTTGCACTGATGTGAGAGGTAAAATGGTAGTCAGTGCCAATTCCAATTTCTCAAAAAAGTCAGATCTTTGATGAGGCATTGATAAACAAAGATAATAATGGTGCAAATGAAAAGGAGGTGACAATGGAGCAGATAACAAAGATTGGAACTTTGCACCCGTAACTTCCTCAAAGCCCCTGAAGCTGTTGTGTCCTCTCGCCCCCTCCCAAAATCTTGCCCCATGTCCCAAGAATATCATATGAATCTCGCCACAGGTTTTTACAGCGATCACAGTGGTCAAGGCAGCACCTGCCAAAGCCACTAATTATGTTGTTTGTGGTGATGATGAAGGTAATCTCTTTGGCCTTTTCCACCCGTGTCTCATGCAGGTGAGGAGAGATTGTGTTGCCAAGAGGATCCTAAATCTTTGGAATTTTTCAAAGTATGGTGGAAGCTGAAAATACACTTGAAACCAAGATAGATTTTTTTCTGGTGAATTGGCAAACAATTGCCTGCTGAAAATTGAGCTGAAACCAAGATCAGATCAGCCACACAACATAGAACTGTAGAGCACAGGAACAGGCCTTTCTACCCCTAATTAGTGGTAGAATTGTTGCCTTATAGCGCCAGAGACCCAGGTTTGATCCTGACTATGGGTGCTGTTTGCACGGAGTTTGTATATTCTCCCTTGACCGTGTGGGTTTTCTCTGGGAGCTTTGGTTTCCTCCCACACTCCAAAGACATAGAGGTTTGTAAGTTAATTGGCATTGGTAGAATTAGAAATTGTCCCCATTGTGTAGGAAAGTGCTAGTGTACGGGGTGATTACTGGTTGGCATGGACTTGGTGGGCCAAAGGGCCTGTTCCTAGGCTGTTTCTCTAAAGTCTAAAGTAATGTCAGTAGTGAGGTTAATAGGTGATCAGAGGCAACTGAGTGCAACAGGTGAGGAGAGTTGGGCTGATGAGAGGGGAGTGGCAGGCAGGCAGGTGAGGAGAAGGAGGGACCGGTGGGAAAGTACTGGGAGGTGAAGTGGATGAGAATGAGGAGAGGGCAGACTGTGATAAAATGTAACTAAAATTGATAATCATAGGTGTGTGAGATACACCGCTAATTTTGCTTTTGACGTACAATCCAAGCCAGTTTATAAAGAATTTATCAAATGTAAAAGCATAGTAAGACTATTAAAATGCATAACATGTTTCAACAAAATCAATGGTCTGTTTTATAGGACATGAGGAGACTCCCTTGCTCTTCCTTAAATCATGCACACCCATTGTGGAGAGAGTGGAGCCAGAGTCATCTCTCATCTGAAAGACAGCACTTATGTCAGTGTTGCAGACCAATTAGTAGTGCAATAGAATGCACACTCAGGGCTCAAGGGCAGGTACTTAACCCACTAACATTTAACTCACGTTAAAAATACTACCACTGAGCTAAAGCTGACGCCAAGCATCTTCAACAATAATGTATACTGGAGGGGAATTTTGCTTGTGTTTATCGCGTCATGTTTGCACTGATGTGAGAGGTAAAATGGTAGTCAGTGCCAATTCCAATTTCTCAAAAAAGTCAGATCTTTGATGAGGCATTGATAAACAAAGATAATAATGGTGCAAATGAAAAGGAGGTGACAATGGAGCAGATAACAAAGATTGGAACTTTGCACCCGTAACTTCCTCAAAGCCCCTGAAGCTGTTGTGTCCTCTCGCCCCCTCCCAAAATCTTGCCCCATGTCCCAAGAATATCATATGAATCTCGCCACAGGTTTTTACAGCGATCACAGTGGTCAAGGCAGCACCTGCCAAAGCCACTAATTATGTTGTTTGTGGTGATGATGAAGGTAATCTCTTTGGCCTTTTCCACCCGTGTCTCATGCAGGTGAGGAGAGATTGTGTTGCCAAGAGGATCCTAAATCTTTGGAATTTTTCAAAGTATGGTGGAAGCTGAAAATACACTTGAAACCAAGATAGATTTTTTTCTGGTGAATTGGCAAACAATTGCCTGCTGAAAATTGAGCTGAAACCAAGATCAGATCAGCCACACAACATAGAACTGTAGAGCACAGGAACAGGCCTTTCTACCCCTAATTAGTGGTAGAATTGTTGCCTTATAGCGCCAGAGACCCAGGTTTGATCCTGACTATGGGTGCTGTTTGCACGGAGTTTGTATATTCTCCCTTGACCGTGTGGGTTTTCTCTGGGAGCTTTGGTTTCCTCCCACACTCCAAAGACATAGAGGTTTGTAAGTTAATTGGCATTGGTAGAATTAGAAATTGTCCCCAGTGTGTAGGAAAGTGCTAGTGTACGGGGTGATTACTGGTTGGCATGGACTTGGTGGGCCAAAGGGCCTGTTCCTAGGCTGTTTCTCTAAAGTCTAAAGTAATGTCAGTAGTGAACATCATGCCAAGATAAACTAATATCAAGTGTCTTCACATTATCCACATCCCACCATTCCCTACACATTACTTTTTTTGGCCTATTTCTTATGTTAGTAAATGTTGTGGGGATGCCGTCGAGTATGGCTGCCCAGCCTGCAGCTGCCTGTCCTTTTCAGCTTTTAAAATTTTTTTAATATGTTAAAAAGTGTTGTTTTGGAGGTTTTCTATTCTTTTTATGTGTGGGGGGGGGGGGGGAAACTTTTTTCTCACTCCCCACCTGGTCGGAGATGTGGTTTGCCCCGAGCCGCATCTTCGCCCCTTCCTTGCGGCCTACCAATGGGACAGGAGCGGCGTTTCCTGCCGGGACCGGCCAGAACTTCAGCTCCGGCAGTGGCGCAGCGCTCAAGCACCATGGCGGAGCGGGCGATGACTTGCCAAGGGTCGCCGCGTGGTAAGCTCTGGAGTGCTGTGACCGCCGACTCCAACATCACGGAGCTGTCGTTGCGGAGCGTCCAGCCGCGGCGGTGCTGACTTTCAAACACCACGGAGCTTGGGATCTCTCGCCGAGGTTGACAGTGTCGGAGCTCCAACCAGCGCGGCCAGTGGACTTCCGGAACCGCGGTCTCGGGTAAGTGGCGGCCGTTCCAGACACCCCAAGCTGCTGAGAGTGTTCTCCCAACCTCGGAGCTCCATCATCCGGCGAGAGGGCCTGTAACATCGGGCCCGACCATGGGTGAACAAGGGGAAGAGCACTAGACTTTGTGCCTTCCCTCACAGTGGGAACCATTGTGGGGGGATGTTTTTATGTTTACGTGGCAATAAATGTCCTCTGTCCTTGTCCTTGTCCTTAAACCACGTTTCACAGATGAAGCTTTGGTCAATGGCATTTCTTTTTATGTGATTGGATGTCAAATATGGTTGGGTAACTTTTCCCCAAAGTTAGTGGGAGTATGGTTTAAAGGCACCACACAGGTCCATTGCTGTCCAAAGAGATGCACAAAATGCTGGAGTAGCTCAACGGGACACGCGATATCTCTGGATAGAAGGAATTTGATGACTTTTCTGGGTTGAGACCCTTCTTCAGACTGAGAGTCGGGGAGAGGGAGACACAGATATATGGAAGGGTAAGGTGTGAAAATGAGACACAAGGGGGAACAAAGCTCAGGGAAAATGTAGATCATTGGTAACTAGGGAAAGGTGACAACAAAGCACACAAAGATAAAATTTAATCAGGAGGACAGTCGGACTGGTTGGAGAACTAGGATGGGGGAGGAATGGACAGAGAGGGAAAACAAGGGTTATATGAAGTTAGAGGAGTCGATATTCATACCGCTGAGTTGTAAGCTGCACAAGCTAAATATGCAAAGAGGAACTGCAGATGCTGGTTTAAACCGAAGATATACAAAAAAAACGCTGGAGTAACCTCAGCAATCTGGAGAGAAGGAATGAGTGACGTTTCGGGTCGAGACCCTTCTTCAGACGAAATATGAGGTGCTGTTCCTCCAATTTGCGTTGGGCTTCACTGACAGTGGAGGAGGCCCAGGACAGAAAGGTCAGTGTGGGAATGGGAGTGGGAGTTAACGTGTTTGGCAACCGGGAGATCAGGTAGGTCTAGTCTAGGCGGACTGATCTGTACTTCACACCTTGGGTCTGGCAGCGCTCGGATCGGTGCAGCTCAGCATCGCTCCACGATACCGGCAGGTGTCAATACAATACCGACGAGCCTCGTCAGTTGCAGCGTCACTTTGTGAGCGCTTGTGCTTGTTTAATTGTATGGTGTTGAGGTAAATAAACGTGGTGTTTTTCGCTCTAGCGACTCCGGCGAAAGACTCTCATTTGTTTCTATGGAGTAAATGAAAGGGAGCGGGCGCGGTAAGTGGAAGTGTACCAGGCATTTTAATCGCCAACATCATGCAAGCAATACGCCCCCGGAAATAGCAGTGGCAGGCAGCATTGTGGACACAGAGTGCTGCAGGAACTCAGTGGGGTCGGGCTGCACCTGTGGAAAGCTACAAGCATCGAGATGCTGCCTGACCCGCCGAGACCCTCCGGCAGTTTGTTTTTTTGCTCGACGTTCCCGCATCTGCAGTCTCTTGTGGCTGCATTCGGAACCCAGGACTGTTCCTGTGGGAACGGGAAACTGCAAAAATGCTGGTGAAGAAACAAAAGGATGGTCTCTACCCTATGCATGTTTTCCAGAGGTGCTGCCTGACCTGTTGAGTTACTCCAGCACTCTGTGCCCGTCTGCTCGTGTGGGGATAGGCAAGATGAACGAAGTCCGGAGTACTCCGACAGTTATTTTAACCGAATAAACATTACTGCTGGCATTGTGACCAATGTGTTCAATTGACTCCACGATTGTACATGCGACAATAAATACTACTTTTGCCCAGCCTGCATTTTATGCAGTGTGGTCGAAATTATTGCAATTCATCTATAATTATTATAGTCACTTTCCAATGTTGTTCAAAGTGTACCTTAGATTATTGACTGTAGGAGCCGGATTCCTTGCTCCTTGTCCGAGCGAAGAGTACGGTTTCTTGGCTTCTTGGTCCTCTAAAATATTCCAAATGGAATTTAAATTGGAGGTGGTGGAGGGAGGACTTAAGCTAGAAAGAGTTTGGGGGAAGAAAGAGCTACCTTAAATGTAGTTGCATCTGGTTGGGTAACTATGGTAGGGTAATTCACGGAGGGTTGTCTGCGGTCCGGAGTTGGCGGGAATGAGGGTCACCAGCAGACATCAGACAAAATAATCTTGAGTAAGAAACAAAGTGCTGGAGGAACTCAACGTGTCAGGCAGCTTCTGCAGAGATGATAGACGAGGTTTCGGGTCCGGACCAGTTGGAGTAGTGAGGACAAAGCTGGAAAAGAGAGGGGGGGGGGGGGGGGGGGGGGGGGGGGCATGGGCTGGAAAGTGATAGGTGGATACAGGTGAGAGGGGGGTTGGGTGGGTTGTTGGCAGATGGGTGGACTATGCGACAAGGGCTAGAGATGAAAAGGTTACAAAGGAGTGTGAAATAAGGAAAGAGGAGGAGATTTGAAATGTAAAGCCCGGGTGAGGGCGATGGGAGAGCTGGATCAAATGGAGGGGAACGAGGCATGGTGACTGGGGTAGTGGGAGATCGTGGGAGGAATGTGTGAACACTAGGGATGGGGTGACGAAAGGAGTTGGGGGTAGGAGAGTTTGGCTTGAAATGGGAGAATTCAATGTTCATTCTGTTGGGTTGTGAGTTACCCACATAGTTTGTGTGTGGTCTCACTCTAATAATAAACCAGCCCAAAGTTAATATGAAAGGTTGGCATGGGAAAATGGGAAGATGAAAATGGTTAGCAACTGCGAGCTCCAGCAGGCCATGGTGGACTGAAGACGTGTTCAGTGAAATGGTTGCCTGGTCAGCGCTTGGACTCACAGTTTAGAGGAAGCCGCTTTGAGAGTATCAAATGCGATCAACAAGTTTGGGAGAGATGCAAGTGAACCTCTGACTCGCCTGAAAAAGAACTTGGAGAACCTGGATGGACGTGAGAGAGGAGGTGCGGGTGTTATCGGCGTCACACCTCTTGCAGGGAAGGTACGTGGGGCGGGTTGGGTGGGAAAGGATGAACTGACTCCTCCAGCCACTTTGCGCTATTTCTGTACAACTGCCAGCCGGTATGGCAATTATCTACAGAACTGCCTGTAAGAAAATAATTTCACTGTGGGTTTGCGCTTCACACATGTGACAATAAAGCACCATGGAACCACTGTCTTTTAAAGCTTTTATTAAATCTTCAATTAATAAGTGGCATTTCCACTCTTCCACGAGTGATCTCATGGGATGCTGCACGTTTGCGACCACCGAACCGGGAAGCAGATTTATCTCATTGCCCGGTTTCTAAAAACAATGAAAAATAAGTATTTGTGTGCAGTGCGTTATATCACTCGCTACAATGCCACCACGAGCAAAACAAATGAAAGAGGCACAAATGAAACTACACTAGTTTTGCAGATAAGAGATCCACGATGCATTCGCTTGAATTCTGTTCCGAAACTTTTCATTCTTCATGTTGTCTTTGTCAGATTTTTTGGAGATTGAAGCTTCATATTTCGAATAAAGATGTTTCACGAATGTTGCGTTTTAACTTCAAATGCGTTATTCTGACAACAGGTCGTCTCAAATGCATTTATAATCGTGGTTGGGCTTAATTCCACAAATGCTCCATTGACAGCTTTCCTTATGCAGGCTGCATGCAGCAGGCTGTCACTTTTAATCTCATTGTTCCAACGGGTTTGCTGGAAAATGTTGCATTAATTACGATATTCCATCGAAACCCACCGCGGAAGTATTTGCAATGGATCTCACTGTGGGGGAAATTATCACCTGTAGTTCTTCCTTTCCTCCTTTCTACACTATCCCCTCACGAAAAAGATGCCACTCCCCAATAGAGACAGTAGCCCAAAATTTAAAAAATATATATATATTTCCACCATTGCCTGCACATAACTTGCACGCTCAATCTTAATAAACACTTCATTTGTTAAATTCGGTTGCAATAGTTTATTTTTAAATGACGCGCTCACCCTTGGACAAGTTTAATGATTTGTGTTTTGTTTTGCAAAGCACGGAGTTTCCCCGAGTAATTATCTCTATTGTGCATCCATCTGCAACTTCCAACACCATGCAGTTGGTAAAATATGTATGGCTTAAACAAATTTGGGAGGCGATTTAAAATGCAATTAGGTTTCAAAATGGGATTTGTAAGTGAAGTTGAATGTGGGGCTGTGCAAGGGCTTGTTCCCCCTATCAGTGAGTCAGTGGTACGATCCTTTAGGTAGTTGCTGTCACCGTGCTGAATCTGAGCTCAACCTAACCTGCTGGCGGCCCTGATCCCGCCCTCCCTGCGTTCCAATTGGTTGGTGCGCTTGCCAACAGGCGAGAGCGGGCGGGCGATTGGCTGGCGGCGGCGGCCGCCTGCCCTTGGCCCGGAGCGCGAGGCATGCTAGGTTGCGCGGTGGCGGGAGTCCGCCGCTGCCGCCCGTGCAGTAGGGCGACTGCGAGCCCGGCACAGGCAGCAGCAACCCCGCCGTCTCCGCTCATCGTTGCCGCCGCCGCCGGCCGCCAAGGCAGGCAGGGAGGGAGACAGGTCATCGCGCACCCCAGCACGGAGAGCAATGCAACCGGCTCGCCAATGACCGGCCTTGCCTGCCGCTTTGGACTGAACGACGGGGCGGGCTCCGCTTTGAAGATGTGGCGGCGGTTGTGAAGGGGACAACTGGGGTGGGTGGGTGCCCAGGGATAGGGATCTCTCAGTGCAGTCTCCCTCTCTTTGTGTGTGTTTGTGTCTCCGACACCCTCCCAGCCCTCACTGGCAGCGCAGAGGGAGATGGGCTCTCGGCGGCGGCTGCTACCGCACTGAAAGGATGTGGCGCTTCCCACTCAAGAAGATCCGCAAACAGTTCAAACTGCTTCTGCTGCTCGTCCTACTCACATTCGGCATCTGGTTCACATACCTGCACATCGCGGTGCTCAAGAGTGGCAGAGCACTAAAACTGCACCTAGCCTACGGACGCGGTGAGCTCCCTGTTTATCCTTGCATTAAGTAAAGCGAATAAAGAGCCAGAGTGAGCCTCACACTGGGCTACTGTGCTCAGACCTGGAGTGTTGGATGGCTGGAGGCACAACTTCAATCTGCACAACTGCAAGTGAAAAGTGAAATTGCTGCTGTTTACTTAGTTCTGAAATATGTGAATTGGTCTTGCCATGGCCAAACCCAGTGCCCACCCGCCTGTTCATAATTGTGTTTATATATACATTGTTTTCAGATTGGAAACGGGGAACATTTGTTGACTGCACTGCCAGCGAACTTGTTTGAAGTTTCTCTTAAAATAAACTTGAGCCGCAGATCTGTTGGTGGGAACACCTGATGCTACCCCGGAGTTGTTCAAAGGCACCCGGTCGGTAGCTGCGGATGACATTTGCCAGTAATTTCTCTCTGTCAAGGGCAGTGTCACGCTGATCTCTGTGTGGTTTTTAATTGCATTATAATGATTTTAGGTGAATAATAGATCGGCTAGACGCACAGAGTCTCTTGCCCAGAGTTGGGGAATCGAGAGCGGAGGGTATACGTTTAAGGTGAAGGGGGTGAAGATGTTATAGGAATCTGAGGAATCTGATTTTATAGGAATTTTCACACGCGGTGGGTGCATGGAATGAGCTGCCGGATGAGGCAGGGACGATCGCAACGTTTAAGAAGCAATTAGACTGGTACCTGGATAGGACAGGTTTAGAGGGATATGGACCAAACGCAGGCAGATGGGATCAGTGTGTAGATAGATGGTACATGTTGGTCGGTGTGGGCAAGTTAGGCTGAACTTGTATCACTATATGACTATGACGCTATGACCTCGACGATTGTATCCGTACCGTGGCGTTGTTATTTGGATTGTAACAGTAACGGCAGTAACACAGTTGTGCTGACTTGTAGGATTGGGACGCAACTAAGGCTGAGAAACGTACTGTGCGCGCTCACAGTTTTAAAGGCTTTAGCCCGAGCAGTAAGAGGCAATTCAGGGTACACATAGTTATTTATAGGGCTTAATTGTCGGCAAATTGCCATCTATATTCGCGTTTGACAAACAACTGGCGTGCAGTTAAATTTAAGTATGAGAGCGTTTTATTGATCACAGCAACAGAAATAAAAGGTGGCTGTGACTATGTCTCCCTGTCTGGGAATGCGAGTCGTGCTTTACGAAGATTGTGATAAAATCAACACTTTCTACAGTTTAAATGTAACCTAGACGAAGTTTATTTGCGCGTGTTTGCACATTTTAAATTAAATACCCAAACCTCATTCCACGTCGCCTTCAATGTGGGCCGGACAGCGCCCCGGGACTGTGGAGACAGACTCACACATCACTCCTGGACTGAAGTCTGTCATCACTCTGGGAGCGGGGCGATTGAGGCCCGAATCACTCCCGGAATGTGGAGGAACTGAGACCCGCTATCATGTGGCATCTCAGTCCAGGCACCAGGGAACCCAGGAGTTACTCCAGCATTCTGTGTCCACTTAAGGAAAGTAATGTTTCGGTTTAAAATGCTAGAGTAACGCGGCGGGTCACGTAGCATCTCTGGAGAAAACCTTTCTCCAAGGATGTCGCCTGACCCACCGAGTTACTCCAACATTTTCCGTCTAACTTCGCTGTGAACCAGCATCTGCAGTTCCTCCTCACACAATGTTTAGGTTTAGCTTTATTTTTCTCCCGTGCACAGAGGAACTGTGAAAAGCATTGTTTTGCCTGCTATCCATTCACATCAGATTGTTTATATATCTATACAGTGAATGTCAGGCGGACGATCAAGATGTTTGCAGTTACGTGATATAGAGACAAGTTGCAAACTTTATGGATGCTTACTTAATAAACTGGCCCGGTACACAGAAAACTGGCAAACAGAAGGAGCAGAGCTGCAAGTTTATGCATGTGGGGATGTGAAGCAATGTAAAGGTACACAAAACTAATATTAGAACGCAGAGACATCAGAAAACATCAGAGCGATCTTGAAGCGGTCTGTCCACCGGACATGTCAATAAGGTGGGTGGTTTAGAAGGCACGTGGAATACATATCCATTGTTAGATGAAGCAGAGAGGCCATGAACGAGTTGTGCAGATACCAATTAGATCATAGATGGATTTAAGCATACAGATAAGGCCATTACGTTACAGGGAGTATATGATCGAGTTAAGGAGGCTCATGACATGTTAAAATGAGAGAACTTGAGAAATTTGGGCACGAGGAAAGACTGTACAGATGGATTTGTTTACTTTGGAACAGGAAGCCAAGGGATGGTTTAATTAAGATGCATACAATTATGCAAACTATACAATTTATACTATATATATACAATATACATATATATTGTTAAAACTGGATCCTTACAATCAATATGGTATATCTCTGGAGAACATGGATAGATTATGTGTTATGTCCTTTTGTGTTAAGCAGCATCTGTAGTTCCTTGTTTCAACCGCCTTTCCCTTTAATGTGGTGCACAGTAACCACGGGAAGAGAAATAAAGGAATTTGAAGATGAATGAGTGGGTGATAGATGTCTACAACTTGCTGAGGAAAGGGGTGGCAGAGTTAAAAGCCACCATTATGCTTAAATATTCCATAGAGACGCGCGTGGTGCTTCTTGTGGTGCTTCTTGCAAAGCTGTAGCCAATACCCGAAATGTGGGACTTAGGCTGGACATTCACTCGGTGCATGTGCTTGGTGGGCGGTGTCAAGATGTAACGGATGATGTGACAAATATGAATCTGAGATCTGCAAATTCCAAGCAACTCCAACTAGTGGTTGCTGTCTTCAGTTACAAATATGTTTGTGTATCACAGAATAATGATGCCTGAACCAGGGCAGAGAAAACACATTTATTGTTGGTAAAAATATGAGATAAATCTTGATTTAAAAAAAAAACTTATCCTGTTTATATTTTTATAGCATTGCTTACAATTCATTGGAGAGCTTCCCATAAACAGTTGTCATTGTTCTTCAAATTCTATTAAAAAATGTAAAGACACTGCATGTGTGTCAGTTATATAAAATGTTAGATATTAAGGACTCAATTGGTGTAGGTCAGTGCATGCCCTCTACTTTAAAATTAATTAAACTTCTGGTATTTAGATTAGGCAGTGCTTGATGTATGTGCATCTAAGACATTTGCCCACCTTTTTAGACTGTTGAGTTCCCTCAAATTATTTTTTCTTTTGCTTTGATCGTATCAAAGAGTAAGATCTTTCATTTATATCACTTGCTTTCGTGCATTCTTTACTAAATATTTTATCAGAGGCTTACATATCCTGGCAATGTACGAGGCAGGGATTTAATGCCCATCTCCAGCTGTTCCGAACTGACTGGGCTGCTGGGCTGAGGGCTGAAGTCATAACACAGATCACATGGCCAGGATCTGACACCGTCAGGTAGTTTTACAAAATATCAACCATTTCATAGTCGCTCTTACTAATACCACACTTTTAATTTCAGATTTACAAAAAGAAATATTAAGTTCAAAATCAGTCGGCTCTGCAATCATGCCAAGTGCTCTCCATTGACCACACTGATTGCATGTGTTAGCTGCAAGATATTACGTTGTGATATCTTCCATATATTTGCATCTACTTGTTCTTCTCACTGCTGCCTGTGTAATTGAAGGAGTGGTGGTGGATCTTCTTGAAGCACCCTAAACAGACGTCTTCCACCGCCACCCTTTCCCCACTTGGCCAAACGCACTCTCGCGTGAAACGATTCCTCCTTCATCTGTAGAATCGTGTAGAAATGATCTTCAGATGTTGGTTTATACCGAAGATAGACAAAAAGTGCTTGAGTAACTTAGCGGGTCAGGCAATATCTCTGGAAAAAAAGGATGGGTGATGATTCGGGTTGGGACCCTTCTTCGGTCTGAAAGTAGTGTCTTGAAGAAATGTTGCCCATCCTTTTTATCCAGAGTTGCTGCCTGACCCGGGATGGATTAATGACTATTCCATATCTCAATCCTTCAGACTCCCACAGCTACCGTAACTGTAACACCTCTATTCTATTCTTGCAGTCTCCCCAGCTCCATTATTTCTGTTCAAATTAGCACGCTTTCCAGGCAAGTGTTTCTGAGATGTCCTTGTTTTTTCCTTAACCGTGGCAAGCCATCTGACACAGTTGACAGTGCGCTCACCTGCACCAGTTCCATTCCACGCACTCCTGTTCTCAGCTCCTCTAGGGCACAGACAGGGCTCCTGTTGTTGTTGCCTTCCACCCCACCATCCTCTTTGTGCAAGGAAGTTATTGTCCAAAATTATCATCACCTTCCACCGTCAGACACAAAATACCTCTCTCCACCGATGAAGACAAAGAGGGACCCAGCAGGGGACAGCCGGAAATGAAGAGGGACTCGGCAGGGGGCCAATGAGAACAATGAGGGACCCAGCAGGGGCCCGCTGAGAACGAAGAGGGACCCGGTGGGCCGTCTGCGGCCAGGTGCGGGGACAGGCCTGGTTTGCTGCTGCGAGAAGTTAAGCAGTTTAGAAACTTTGTTGGTGCCAGAAATGTGGCGACTCTTTGTCTTGGTGAAGTTTGCTGTATGATTTTACCGGATTGTATGCAAAATCAAAAATATTCACTATACCGAGAATCATTGAAAGTATCATTGAATCGTTCCTCTTCCTTTTCATTCCAAAAGGACCACTCCCACTGTGACTCCCTGGGTTCTATTTTTCATCTTTACCGACACCCATTTTCAGTAATAACTCGCGAAATAAAGCCTGAAATTTTTAGATAAGGCAATTATGGATTCAGCAGGAAAAATCTCTACCGGAATATATAACCATTTTACCGTTACTGCCACGTTTTTTTGCGGTTGTGATTACGCACAAACAAATAAATACACATCCAAGATCAGAGTTTTATAAGTATAGAGATATGATGATGTGCGGAGGACATTTTTTTTTACAGATGGGTGCCTGGTATGTGTTGCCAGTGTAGGTGGAGTTGATGGCAGATACGACGGTGGTGTTTAAGAGACTGTTAGATAGGCACAAAATCATTGAATAACTATGTGGCCCAAGCCAATATCTCTCCTTCTCTATCTTACCGTCTGAAGAAGGGTTCCGATCTGAAACATCACCTATTCTTTTTCTCCAAAGGTACTTCCTGACCTACTGAGGTACTCCAGCAAATTTGTGCCTATTGTCGGTATGAGCCAGCATCTGCAGTTTCTTCCTACACTGTTACATAGGCATATGGATATGTAGGGTATGGATTATGTGTAGGCAGATGAAATTACTTTATCTTGGCATCATGTTTGGCACAGACATTGTGGGCGAAGGGGCCTGTTCCTGTGCTGTAATATGTGACCTCCATAAAAATCCTACCCACGTTTTTGCCAAACTCTACAACATCCACAACTATGTCATCAACTGCTCCTTTCCATGAGATGGGGATGTCCCAGTGGGTACAGGAGACTGCCAACAACTCGCAAGGTCAGTAGCAGTCTGCCAGGTATACTTTTATTTATTTTTAACTTTTTTTGTGAACTTTCTAACAAAATCACTTCCATTCATTCAAACTTTATGGATTTCTTGCAATCTTTGTCACCCTGTACTTGAGCAACACAGATGCCATGTTGGGAACTACTGTCCCGGAGACAGAGAGATGGTGAGTTTGATTGTGTTTGTGTGCATGCATGGATGTGTGTATGTGTGTGTGTGAGTGCATGTGGTTCTGGACTACTGGTGAAGAAGGGTCAGATTGCAGAGTTTAATGAAGGGATGGGTTCCACATTGAATGATAGCATAAGTAGATTCACACACATTTAAGTTCTCCATTGTAGGGTGTTACAATCTGTTTTTTTTGGTTCCTGAAACAAATTCTCACCTCAATGTGTATAATAAAGCTAACTGTGTCGATGTGTTGCTCAGTAACTACTCTCTACTATCAGGCTGGATGTTTGTAACGAACATCACAATTGATCCTAAATTCCTACTTTCCCCATTAATCAAAACCAAAGAGATGAGCTGGGAATAAGTGGGGAATTATGCTGAATATTCTCCGCTCTTGCTGCCAAGGGGTTTTGATACTAATTGTATTCATCTGCCGACCACACATACGTTCAACTTGGAGATCAAACGTACGACATTTTGGTGTAAAGTTGCCGAACATTCAAGTTTCTGGAAGATATTATTTTATTTCACTTTTCCAGGAATAAAATCCACCGCACTTTCAGTTCCAATGCCATCTGTTGACATCTTTGGGATGAGATCTTTCCCTTTTAAAACTGAAAGAATAACTATTCTGCAGATGCAAGTGGAAACATGGCCACTTCAATAGAGAAAATACATGTTATATTCTTAACAAGGTACACAAAAATGCTGGAGAAACTCAGCGGGTGCATCAGCATCTATGGAGCGAAGGAAATAGGCAACGTTTCGGGCCAAAACGTTGCCTATCTCCTTTGCTCCATAATGCTGCTGCACCCGCTGAGTTTCTCCAGCATTTTTGTGTACCTTCGATTTTCCAGCATCTGCAGTTCCTTCTTAAACACTATATTCTTAACAAGCCTCCTGAGCAAAAGATAAATATTTATATTGAAAATTACCATTAACAGTCTCCTCCATAGAAAGCCTACCCACATCTGTTCTGTCAACCCATTCTAATCCATTAGGTGAAGACTGGCCAAAACTTGAAAAACCCTGGCATACTGTGTGATCGAATTTCAAAAGCCACCTCCTATTCATCCACCCCTTGGTAATTGACACTCAATCCAGTGGCCAAGCTGATGTGATTCTTGACTGTCTTGAAGGTTCTCTGTGCTGGCATCTCATTCTTCACACTCCAACTGGTTCACATTTTAACCACTTACATAATCTCCCCCTTGGCCTCACCCATTTATTGTACATCTGCATTGTGAATTTAAAATGTGGATCTTTTGTTTTCACATAGTCTTGCCCCATTATCACATCAACCTTCTTCGACCAATTGTACTTGCCAATTCTCCGATTATGGCTTTATGGCTCTCTCAGTCTTTGTCATAACATCGTTGGTAGAACCATTAGCAGCATTAATCGTACATAACTGAAGTTCTTCCAAACCGTACTCTCTTCAATGCTTCATAATATTTTTATCCCAACCATTAATTATTCCTCCAACTCTCTCATTGTGGCTCATCCTCCATTCTTTTGGCCATTCTTTTCTTAAATTCCTCTGGAAATTTTGCAAAATGCAAAACAAAATGCCGCAAGTGCTTAGTTTAGTTTTGTTTAGAGATACAACGTGGAAACAGGCCCTTCGGACCACCGAATCTGCGCAGACCAGCGATGTCCCGTACTTTCCCTACACACTTGGGACAATTTCCAGAAGCCAATACACCTGCCAACCTGCATATCTTTAGAATGTGGGAGGAAACGGCAACACCCAGAGGGCCACGTGCGACCACTCTGGTGAAAGTTACCAGCAGCATTCTTCATGGCTGCAACCACGTGTCTTCCTTCCATCAATTATGAAGTTAGTTAGTTTAGTTTATTGTCAAGTGTACCGAGGTGCAGTGAAAAGCTTTTGTTATATGCTAACCAGTCAGCAGAAAGACAATACATGATTACAATCGATCCATTTACAGTGTATAGATATATGATAAGGGATTTTACTGTAATCAACATAGACGGCCAGTCTATTATCCTCCATTAACTCTCTGCTTGACCCAACCATGGGGCTACATTTATTGGTTCTATTCCTACCATAAAATGGTAACCATGGACATCTGCAATGGATCAGCTCCTCATCCCCGGAGACCAAAAATACCCAAACTTCTATTGTGACATTTTATTCATTAGAATACCACCCTTCAGAAAATGTCAGTCAACATAGAATTATCTTCCGTGCTTCTCCGGAGAAAAGGAATAGGTGACGTTTTGGATCAAGACGCTTGTTCAGTCTGAATTTTGTGTCTATCATCATCTGCAATTCCTTCCGACATAATGGTACTTCTACACCTTGAGCTTTGTTGATGGAAACGTCCATCGCTTGCTGATAATTGTGTGAAGATGAGATAAATTCGTAATGAATGATCACATAATACCAAATCTGAGGTTTGAAATACTACAGTTATCAAACAAGGTGTAGAGTTTCATACTGAGATTGTGAAGTGGTACTTGGGTACTTTGTGCCATGTCTCTGTTGGGGTTGTTGCCTTGATCAGGCAACCCTGTCTTGGAAGGAAGGAAAAGCCCAAACTATGAGATGCAAAGCAGTGGACATGTGCAACTCAAGTCTTCAGTGGGCAAATAGGATGGTTATGAAACCCAACAGGAATGTTGAAATCAGAGCATAATGTTGTGCTCTACATTAGGAAATTGATGATGAAACTGAAGAAAGGTTTGATAATGAATTAGCTACATAAGTGACAATTAAAATATTTTCCTTATGATGGTAGTGTTAACAGTACCAGTTTAAAGGTCATTGTTAAAGCATTTTTGCTGTTTGACCTTGTGTGTGCGCGTTATGTTATTGTAACTCTAACTAGCAGTTTGTTTGGTAATGTGAATGAGCATTGAGGTAGAATTAGGTTTAGTGATGTCTGTAGCTTCATCATTGGGACCTTCTGGACTTGGTTCCTGCCTTAAACTAAAGGGATGAAAATACCATCATGCTGTGAGATTTCTATATTAAATGATTGTGGTTGGTTCAGCTCAATTCCCCAGTGACTGAGAGTCCACAGCGTGAAATTGCTTATAATTCCACGATTATTGGCAGTCTTGGCATGATCATTAGCCTGGCTGGCACAGTGTATAGAAATACCACATTCAGTGGAGATCAGTCCTCTCAGAGTGGTACATATTTAGAACTGGCTACCGTAAGCATTCATTTACAGTGAGCACATGTTAGAAATAATTTGACATCTCCAAAGCACCTTGGGATATCCTGAGAACGATTTTTCCAATTTTGATGAGTTGCAAGAGTTTTGTTTTAAATTTAAAGCCAACGTGAATGCCACAATTTGAAAAATATTCCTATTCCAGCACAGCTCTTCTTTATTAATGATCATGGTGAAGTAAGATCTAATATTAACAACCATGGTGCAGTTGGTGGAGCTGCTATCACAAAGCGCTGGAGACCCTGGTTTGATCCTGACGTTGGGTGCTATCTTTACACTGTAGAGATACAGCGTGGAAACAGGTCCTTCAGCCCACTGAGTCCATGCCAACCACCGATCACCCCGTACACTAGCACTGTCCTACACACACTAGGGACAATTTACAATTTTTACAGAAGCCAATTAACCTACAAACCTGTACTTCTTTGGAGTGTGGGAAAAAAACGGAGCCCTTTGGAGAAAACACATGCTGTCACAGGAAGAAAGTACAAACTTTGTGCAGACAGCACCCATAGTCAGTATCAAACCCAGGTCTCTGACGCTGTACTTAGACTTAGATCCTGTATTTGTCATTCAGACCTTTCGGTCTGAACGAAATGTCATTGCAGAACTGCGCACTGTTCTGTTTGTCTGTGTGGAGTTTGCACATTATTCCTGTGACTGCAAGGGTTTCCTCCAGGTCCTCTGTTTTCCTCCCAAAGACGTGGGTATTTGTAGATTAATTGGCCTCTGTAATTTGCCTCATGTGAAGAGAGTGGATGTGAAAATTGGATAACATAGAACTAGATGGTCTGCATGGACTTCAAGTGGGCTGAAGTGACTGAAGGCAAGCTGTATCCCTAAACTTTACACTCTAAATACTTTCATTCTCTTGCCTGTGAACAGTTTCCATCATTGGGTTTGCAAGTCTACATGAACAATGTGCTAGTGTTTCCTCTGGTTTATAAGCTGAATGTTTTTGTGGTTATTCATGTATATTGACATGGGCGAGAGGCAGTAGTGTTCTGCAAAGGGAGGTGTCGGTCTGGGCGCACATGGGTGAAAGTGTAGAAAATGGAGGAACGCATGGACTGCATGTCAAAAATCACCGTTATCCTCCTTAGCCAAGAGTTGATGTGCCACAAAATGAAAATTAATTAAAAAAACTGCTGATGATGGAAATCTGAATTCAAAATATAAAATGCTAGAAACACTTTAAGGTCAGCTGGTATCTCGAGAAACAGTTAACATTTCAGGTTTAGATTTTTTTAGTCTTTAGAGATACAGCTCAGAAACAGGCCCTTCGGCCCACCGAGTCCACGCCGACCAGCGATCACCATGTACACTAGCACTATCCGACAAACTAGGAACAATTTACAATCTTTACCAAAGCCAATGAACCTACAAACCTGTACATCTTTAGATTGTGAGAGGAAACCAGAGCACCCAGAGAAACCCCACTCAGTCCCAGGGAGAATTTTACAAACTCTGTACAGACAGCACCAGTAGGTCAGGATCGAACCCGGGTCTCTGGCACTGAAAGACAGCAACTCTACCGCTGCTCCACTGTGCCGCCCCTGTTGAGAGACCTGAAATCAGGTTTCATGTCGCAAGTGTCCTGGTCATTCAATTTCTTTCAATGCCGTGTCACCTCCTTTGAATGGAAGGAATGTAGGCATATGGATCATGTGTGGACAGATGAGATCAGTTAACTTTGGCATCATATTCAGCGCAAACGCTGTGGATTGAAGGGCCTATATACCTGTGCCGTACTGTTCAACGCTCTATGAGGGTTGGTGTTAATATGTAATAAACACCAATTTGGCCATACATAATGAATGAATGAATGAATGAATACGTTTATTGTATCTATAATGTCATTGTCGTAACTAGCTCATCAACCTTTTTCTGCAAACCTTAATTTCTGACAAGGGAAATGCAAGTTGTGGCGCTCATTCCACTGTGCTATTTGATATCTCCCAACCTGGTGGGAGAGTGACATTTAAATTCAGTAAAACCATTATTGTACTTTGACATGTAGAAACAAAGAACTGCAGATGCTGGTTTGCAAAACGACCTGCTGGTCCTCACCAAGTTTAGCAACAGCTGAATTCAATCACACAACGAGAAGATCCGACTTGTGCTTGCTTCCACATTTTTATCAGCTGGACAAAAATAGGCAATTTGTACATTTTTTTTACTTGAAGTCTATTTAGCATTTCAATTTAAGCAAGGAAGATACTGGAGAAAGGCCCACAATGATGCAGAAGAGGAATTACATTTTACAATCAGGTTGTCATCTCTGGACATGGTTGAAGCAGTAAATTGCGTATCTTGTGCTGAGCATCAGAGGAAAAAAATACAGGTGATTAATGAATATTTTCAAGTTGAGTCAAGAAATTTGTACCGGAAGAAAATAGAGTACATTGTGACACAGAAGTGTGAACTACAACATTCCTCCATTGTCAAGGATAGATTTGTGGGAAAGTATCAAAAGTATTTACTTCATCATCACATCAAACGTCTTTCATTTCCACAAAGCCTGGAGTGCTAGAAGGTACGAGAACAATTTTGAGGAATTCTGTAATCAGGTTTTAAATTTTAACTATGTTTCAGAGTATATTACAACCAAAAGCAGGAGGTTAGATGGGCTTTGTGCTGGGTGGGTATTGAATAGGGAGGGGATTGATTGCTTTGGGAACATCATTGGACAAAGGCATCAGGATGGAAATTTGGGGAAGGGGGAGGGGGCTCACGATCAGGTCAAAGGTCAGATAAGTGGTTCAGAGGTTGGCAGTGGATGGGACGGATGAAGACAGACCATCCGAGGGATATCGTCAGTGAGTGGCGGGTTGTGAAAAAGCACCAGGAAAAGTACTTAAAGATAGCTTCTTCTTCATGTCCATCTTGTTACAAATGTTGACCTCACTGCCATCATCCGTCCTGAAAAGGACGCAAGCTTCCGGCGACAATCAGTGGAAGCCATCCCTTGTCTCAATAGATGATGGTGGTGGCAGAATTAGCTCAGGATACTTCCAGTTTCCAGCCCCACGACGTGGACGCTTCTGCTATGGGGCCTAGAGATAGCTGCAAGATGATAAATCTCTTGGATTCATGGCAGTAGAGGATTGTTTTTTTTGTGTGTCCCAAAGCATGCTTCAAATCTCCAATTATGGCCTGCTTTAATGTATCAAGTTCACAGGCTTTGATTGCAGAGCAGTTCAGCAGTTGACATCAAAACATGTGGCATGGCGTTCAGCATCTCTGCACTCATCCGTTCTGCTCTCTGTACGTGCCCATCAAATGGACATATGATCTAATTCAAATTCGCAGAAGTACACTACAGGGGTACCACACTCAAGATTGCATTTAGCTTCTGGGTTTCAAATACATTGAGCCTCTTGAGAGATTCTTTTTTTTTTTTTAAGTTGCTTGCTGCAGTATAATTATAGGCTGAGGATCTAGGAAGAACTCCTTTATTGTTCCTCAAAATAGAGAAATAGGATATTTAACAAGATAGACACAAAGTGCTGGAGCAACTCAGCGGGTCAGGCAGCATCTCTGGAGAAAAGGACCAGGGGGGGGTGTTTTGGGTCAGAACCCTTCTTAAGACTGAAATGTCACTATTTCCTTCTCTCCAGAGATGCTGCCTGACCAGCTGAGTTGTTCCAGCACTTTGTGTCTGTCTTCATTATAAACCAGCAGTTCCTTCCTACTCATTTACAAAGGTATGTCTGGCAATGCAGTGTGCTCCCTTAGGACTATCCTGAAATTATTTACCCTCCTTAGCTTCTATGCTCACAATCTTTGGAAGAGGCATTGGGACGCATAATATTCTGCCTTGGGTGAAAATGCCACTGGTGATTACGGCAGGCTCGGCTGTCTTTGCTCAGTCAAAAAGAACCTGATCTTCTTGTGTGGAACGGCAGGGACAGTGTGCCTGGACTGTCATATTCACAAACATGCCTTGCACATTATGATGCAATGTATTAGTTGGCTATGCTTGGTTTGGAGAGCTCATATTAGTGGCATGCTATGCAGGACAATGTAGACTATACTCAACAAGAAGGGTCTTGTCCAGACTAGAAACGTCACCCATTCCTTCTCTCCAGAGATGCTGCCTGTCTCGCTGAGTTACTTCAGCATTTCGTGTCTATCTACAATGTACAAACTCAGTTCTAAATTCTCTCGATGCCTTTGCTCAGCAAGAACCAAGTGCCAGATAATGGCACTAACCATTGCACTTAAAAGAAATGGTAGTTTGGAACAAGCAAACATCTGGCTATGCTGCTAACTTTGACCAATAATGTAAACAGCATGTAGATCACGCACACTTTCCCACTGGATCCTAAAACCTGGTTCAAAGTTGCTCCGTAACGTTTCTGAGAGAGAGGTAAGGTTTGAACCCTCAGTCTTCTTGTTCTCTGCTGAGCCTTTTTAATGCATTAATGCCTTAATGCACTGGCTGTGGTTAATACCAGTGTTGCTTACACTGCATTAATATGAGCCTTCCTGCTTTCAAATCTCCTAACCATATACATGTGGAGGCACGACTTCATGGTCGGACTGAGCTATATATAATATTATATATATATATATATATATATACACATGGCAGAGCAATGTCTAGCTGAAAAACCCCTTCACGCAATCACAGACTGTGTGGTTTAACTGGATAAGCCACCATTAGTTTGATAGATTGTGCATTCTTTTACAATTAATTTTCAATTATTGCAGTGACATTTAATAATGAAGCTTTAAATTCAGGATTTGGTTTTTCCATTAAAATCTTCATTCATATGTAAATGTAATAGGTCCGACAGCAAGAGGAAGATCGGATTATTTTCTTTTTCTTAAGATTTTGGTTTATTATTATGTATATTTTTTGATCAAAAGCAAATTAATTTTCTTTAATAGCCAAAGAATGTCTTAATTTGACTCTGACAGCTTCATTGAATGAGGTTCAAATATTAGTTCACTTTGCTGTTTTTTATAGATTGTTAAATGACCTGGCAGGTTTTGGTGAAGTCTTTTGTGGATACTGTTGGAATGTAACGTTTCTCGATTGAGTTTGATGTTTCCAAATGGACTGCTCAATAAATCAGCTTTTCATTAGAGCTGGATGCTGTGATCAGACACTGACAACTCAATTGCCTGTTTTACTGAAAGTTTAATTTAAAATACACCTCAATAATGAGTGCAGGATTGTACTTAATAATAATTACAAAACATGCTATTGATCTAGACTAGTCCAATAAGTACAAAGAAAACTAGAATTGAATGACCAGAGAATTGTGTTCCTGAAGATGTCATTTTGAAACTGAAAGGATTATTTCTGAAGACAAAGAGTTGTGTTGTTATGGTTTCCTTCCCTTTTGGTTGTATTTCTCTTTTGATAACACACGATTTGTATTAAGGAGGCATCTTACTTTCATTTAACATTTGCTTTTGGAGATCTATAACTGGAAAGTATTTTTTTTTCCCCTGGCTTATTCTATTCATGAGCAACATAGTATGAATGAGAAAAGGCATTTGACTCACCTAACCTATTTCTCTGAAAGATATTTTATTAAAAACTGCATTTCCACTCTATTCATAATCTTTGGAGAAAAAATTGTGCAATCATTTTTCAGCACCACTTGAGGTGTGTTGTACCTTGAGTGTAAAACACTGAGGAAAAAAAAATTTTGGGAACGAACTGCAGATGCTGGTTTAAAGCGAAGGTGGACACAAAATACTGGAGTAACTCAACGGAACTGGAAGCATCTCTGGAGAGAAGGAATGGGTGACGTTTCGGGTCAACACCCTTCTTCAGACTCCAGCATTTTGTGTCTATGGTGGGAATGAAGATAGGGACATTCGTGTCACTAACAATGCAGATTGAAGATTTGGATAAAAAAAATGACTTTTGAGTAAATTACTAAACCTATAGAGAAATTAAGAGATTTCAGAAGTATTAAGAATGTAAATCTAGATAGCAGAACTAGGGCTAGTTCAGGCTGTGCTACCAATGAGAGGTAGATTTTCCATTGGGTGGTCTCAAGGGCATTGGATGTGGGTGGAGAGGTGGTGAAGGAAATTGGTTTGGAGGAATATAAGGATGTGCCAAATCAGGCTAAGTCAATAGACAATAGACAATAGGTGCAGGAGAAGGCCATTTGGCTCTTCGAGCCAGCACCGCCATTTACTGTGATCATGGCTGATCATCCACAATCAGTACCCCGTTCTTGTCTCCTCCCCATATCCCCTGATTCTGCTATCTTTAAGAGCTCTATCAAACTCTCTCTTGAAAGCATCCAGAGAATTGGCCTCCACCGCCTTCTGAGGCAGAGAATTCCACAGATTCACAACTCTCTGGGTGAAAAAGATTTTCCTCATCTCAATTCTAAAAGGCTTACCTCTTAATCTTAAAGTGTGGCCCCTGGTTCTGGACTCCCCCAACATTGGGAATATGTTTCCTGCCTCCAGCGTGTCCAATCCCTTAATAATCTTATATGTTTCAATAAGATATCCTCTCATCCTTCTAAATTCCAGAGTATACAAGTCCAGGCGCTACAATCTTATCAACATATGACAGTCCCGCCGTCCCAGGTATTAACCTCATGAACCTACGTTGCACTCCCTCAATAGCAAGAATATCCTTCCTCAAATTTGGAGTCCAAAACTGCACGCAATACTCCAGGTGTGATCTCACTATGACCCTGTACAACTACAGAAGAACCTCTTTGCTCTCAACTCCTCTTGTTATGAAGACCAACATGCCATTTGCTTTCTTCACTGCCTGCTGTACCTGCATGCTTACTTTAATTGACTGATGAACAAGGACCCCCAGATCTCGTTGTACTTCCCCTTTTCCCAACTTGACACCATTCAGATAATAATCTGCCTTCCTGTTTTGCCACCAAAGTGGATACCCCCCCCCATTTATTCACATTAAACTGCATCTGCCATGCATCTGCCCACCCACCCAACATGTCCAAGTCACCCTGCATCTGCATAGCATCCTCCTCACAGTTCACACTGCCACCCAGCTTTGTGCCATCTGCAAATTTGCTCGTTACTTTTAATCCCTTCATCTAAATCATTAAATAGCTGCGGTTGAGGCACCCCACTAGTCAGTGTCGGCCATTCTGAAAAGGACCCGTTAATCCCTACTCTTTGTTTCCTGTCTGCCAACCAATTTTCTATCCATGTCAGTACTCTACCGCCAATACCACGTGCTCTAATTTTGCCCACTAATCTCCTATGTGGGACCTTATCAAAGGATTTCTGCAAGTCCAGAAAGTCCACTGGCTCTCCCTTGTCCATTTTCCTAGTTACATCATCAAAAAAATTCCAGAAGATTAGTTTATTGTCATGTTTATTGTCATATACAATATGAATTTATCATAACATCAGTTAACATGAGGAGATGAAGGTCATTAAGTTGAAGGTAAAATGTACTGTTTTACTTGAATTTCCACTATTCCACTAAATTGGAAGATTCAATGATGGGGTACAAGTAGAATGAAAGTCTTGTTTGCGGCTCAAAGACTAAGACAACACAACACGTAAAAACATAATTTATACGTAAGTTACATAAATTCTACAAGACAGTGAAAAGGAAAAGACTGCAAAAATAAAAACAAGGTATTAGTACAAAAGTACACAATTAAAAACAAGTCTGTGGTAATGCAAGAGGTTGCTAAGGTAGGATTAAGGTTCAAAGCATCATAGTTGTAGGAAAACAGCTGTTCCTGAACCTGATGGTGTGCAACATCCGGGTTCTGTAGCTCCTGCCCAACAGTAGAAGCAAGAGCTCAGATGATGGATATCTTTGATGGCAGATGGTTCTTTCTAGATGTAGCGGCTCATGTGTACGAGCTTTGATATGTGGGGATCCTTGATGATAGATGCAGCCTCTACACCTATCATCAAGGATTCCCACATATCAAAGTTTGTTTGGGTCTAATGCTATGATAGGTGATGATGGACAAGCATGTTTCAGTGTGTGCTGGAAATACTGTAGGCTGATGTGTTGTGAACAAGTTAGAACTCGTGGGGATGAGAAGGGGATTAATGCAGTGGCTGAGTTGCTGGAGGTTGTGATAGAAGTATACAACATGAGAGTGAGAATAAATGATGTGGCTCATGTATAGGGGTTTAAAGCATTGTGAAGTGTGAAACAGAGTACTAAAAGTTGCAAGATTTGGCACAGTCTGAACAGATGATATACCATGTAATTATGTGTTCGAAATTCAGTGAAAGATTGGTGGAAATTCAAGTAAAACAACAGATTTTATCCACTTCATCCAGGGTTTTCACTATAAAGTTTTGGCAGGCGATTAGGAGAACCTCTGGGAAACAGAGTCTAATCCCCAAATTGATGTAAGCCTTGTTTCTCTGTGTATTGAATTTCCACTGCAGAATACTTTCAAAGATGTGACAACTCAGACAATTGTGCTACAGACTAAACTACCTCTCAACTTTATTCACAGAGCAGTTTAGAGACTCACACAGAAAGTATTGACCATGAAATGTCCTTTCCTGCCCTCATGTTAACTGATGTTGTCATAAGTTGTTTCCCGTTCTTGCAGCCACTTTCCCATTTCAACCCTACTTTCCTCTTGTGTAACTGAATGCGCTATTGTCTCCCAAATCTGAGCCACCCTTTCCTGCACTTGTTTTAGCCCCCATAAGCCAGTGTCCACCTCACAATTATTAGTTAAAGGCCTGTCCCACGAGCATGCAACTCCATGCGGCAAGCGCGACCTAAGCGACTCCATGCGGCAAGCGCTACCTAACGTGGTCGCTGTACGGCCTCGCGGGACTGGTCCCACTTCGATCGCCGGAGCCGTATGGAGTTGTGCGGGGTTGGCCCCAACATCGCGCGGGGCTCCGAAAAAATGACCGTGTTAAAAAATTCCACGCGGCAACGGCCTGCCGGCTCGCAGTCGCCTCAACGCCATACGTCACGCGCGAACTTCCCGCGGACTTCGCTCGCACTTCATGTCACTCACTCGAACTCCGCGTTAGGTCACGCTTGGCGCATGGAGTCGCTTAGGCCGCGCTTGCCGCATGGAGTCGCATGCTCGTGGGACAGGCCCTTTACAACTGTTATTCTGTGTCACTTGTGGTAAAGGAATTCAATGATGAGAAGATCGACCATTTTCTTCCTCCTTTGCCTAGCTACTGGTGTCCATTAGTGTGGGACCTCACTCACCTGAGTCAATTCTCACGTATCTGGCTATCTCTGGAAAATTGTCCATAGGGCGGCAGGGTGGCACAGCAGAAGAGTTGCTGCCTTACAGCATCAGAGATCCAGGTTCCATCCTGACTATGGATACTGTCTGTATATTCTCCTCATGACCACGTGGATTTTCCCTGGCTGCTTTGGTTTCTTCTCACATTCCGAAGACATACAGGTTTGTAGGTTAATTTGGTTTTGGTAAAAATTGTAAATTGTCCATAGTGTGTCGGATAATGCTTGTGTACAGGGGTTGCTGGTTGACATGGACCCGATAGGTCAAAGGACCTGTTTCCATGCTGTATCTCTAAAATAAACAAAATAAAAAATATAGCTTCCTGCTTCTGCACTGTTACCTGTGGTTTCTCACTTTCTTTGGCCCCCTCCCAGGCTCTCATTTGCATATTGCTCTATGACACCATTCAGAAACACCAGTCAATTTGTATCCACATGCCAAGTGCACTCAGTTGTACCTCACCACTAACTGTGTTCATCTCTCTGCGGTCAGTCTAAGATACAGTGCTTGATGAAGAAGCATTTTCTCCACCTGTAAGGAGCAAGCCAAGTCCACGACTAACTGGTTTGTCATAGATTTGGCGTTGAACTGAGATTCAGATATACTTTGCTGAAAGTTCAGACAGCTATTCTCATAATACAGACACCATGTTTTGAGTCATGTGGTGTTTTATTATTATTAGCTGTGATGGAGCTATTCTATTGCTGAATTAGATTATTTTGCTCATAAATAGCACATCAATATATTTTATCTATTTCTAGCATTTTTGTGAGGTGATGGACCGATTGCATAAATGCACAGATCAATTATTAATCAGTGGTACTGTCTTGAATATTTAAAAAAAAATTATACTCCATTTAGAGTCAATAGAGTAGGAATAATGTCTCCAGCATTCAGTTGCCATCTGAACATTAATTATTAAGCCACGTAGCATGATATGAAACAAAGTCCATAATTAATTTTGAAAGTACTTCACTTTGTCACTGCAGTTTTCTTTTATTAACAGCTCCAGTCTATGACAAGTGCATAAATGGGGATATTTGTAAATCATATTACAAAAATCACATTCACATTTTAATTATATATGTATTCCCTAAGCTTTAGTATCTTTAGTATCTAACTAACATTTTGTCTTGATGAAAATTAGTGCTATTATATATGTAAGAAAAAGATTGAGTCCATAATTACAGTTTGTAATTAATGTATCAATGAACACCTTTCTCCAAGTCTTCCAAATGTATTTCAGAGTGTTATCTTGCATCTTTGTTATTGGGCTTTGAGATCTTGATCTTCAGAAATTATTTTCCTCAGATAGTTGCTTTCCGAGAATTATAACTACTCTTAATTCAAATTCACACATGCACTGACTTCACTGCCCAACACCCGGACTTCCATCTGTATATATGTATATATGTATGTAGCACCGCAAAATTGTGCACCTATCCCCCCCCCCCCCCCCCTCCTCCCTTCTGTTTTGTTTTTTTTTTTCTGTTTCTTGTTTGTTGTGCTAAATTGTATGTATGCACTGAGTGCGGGCAGCTTTCAGTTTCACTGTACATGTATAGTGACAATAAATGGCATGTATATATATATATATATATATATATATATAGGAGGTGGTGGTGAATTCATCATCAATGCCTGACTTTGCTATGAGACTCTTTAGGAAGTGGTCCACACTTTCCAGGGATCTTTCTTGTTGTAGATTGGTGGAGGACTTCCAGATATTTAGTGTACAACCCATTCTCTTGTACACTTCAGTCTATGATGACTTTAGTTTAGTCTAGTTTAGAGATACAGCACGGAAACAGGCCCTTCGGCCCACCATGTCCGTGCTGACCAGCGACCCCTGCACATTTGACACTATCCTACACACTAGGGATAATTTACAATCATTAGCGAAGCCAATCAATTTACAAACCTGTACATCTTTGGAATGTGGGAGGAAACTGGAGCCCCCGGAAACACCTCACTGCCGTACAGCAGCGTGCCATTGACACAGGCGTCGTAGACTGTTATCTTTGTCTTCACCGTCAGCTTTGGGTTGGTCCACACTCGAGTTGTAGCTGCCTTCCCGATCCTCTTATCAATCTCAGTGACCAAGGAGGGATTGTCGGTGATGGTGGAGCCGAGGTACGTGAACTGATGGACGGCATCAAGTTCGTAGTTGTCGCTGGTGATGACAGGCGGTGCCTCTGTATGCTGCCCCAAGATGTTCGTCTTCTTCAGGCTGATGGTCAGCCATCCTACTTCAGTCTGAAGATGGATCTCAACCCGAAATGTCACCCATTCCTTTTCTCCAGAGATGCTGCAAGTTCCGCTGAGTTACTCCAGCATTTTGTGTCCACCACCATATTCATTTTGCTTTCCCTGCTCCAGCTTCTAAGGAATGACCATACATTACAATATAAAACAGTTCATTCTCTCTCTTTTAAACTGATATAAACCAGCATCTGCAGTTCTTTCCCACACATGAATATGGTGGTGCACTGGAGTCAGGTGAGACTTGGTTACATTCGACACATTGGAATTTCGGAACAAATGAAGTAGGCTGCTCTGCAACCCTGGTATAATGCAGAGACCCAGAAAGTGGGAGAAGTAAAAATCAACAGGCCAAAAGAGTTATGTGTTGTAAGAGACTTCCACAGACCTTTGAAGACGTGAACGTGTGCAACCTATCATCCCATCTATCATCCTAGTAATCGGAGCTTTGAACCCTCTTGAAGAGTCTGCAAAACTGACCAACGGTGATTCAGAACATGGATATTATTTGAATATTCATCCTTCATTGGTTCGAAAAACGATGCTACTTATTGCTCATCCCTAAGGTAAGTTGGCCTCTTGAAGCATTTCATTCTGTTGAAGGTAATCCCCCAATGTATCAAATGGTTTTCTGTGAATTTGCTCATGAACTTCCAATGTATGTCCAGATTACTCTGTGATGGGTGATGTAGGTATCAAGTATCTGCTGTCCTTGTCCTTTTAGAATGTAGAAGTTGCATGCTTTGGAGAATGTCAAAGCAGTCGAATTGCTGGAGATGCCACACATTCTCATCATGATGCAGCAGTGATGGATGGAGTGAATATTCATGGTGATGAATTGAGCATCTGCTTGACCTGGATGATGCTGAGCTTTGGGTGTTGGGAAAGCGCTCCTCCAAGCGGAAGGAACACATCCCATACACCTGACTTGAGCCTTGTGGAGCCTTGTGGATGGCAAGCCTTTGTGGAGTCAGTGGATGTGTCAAAGGCCACTTATACATTCTGTGTCCTTGTCACTTGTTAATTGTGTTACTTTTAGTGTGGATGGGGAGTGATTCATTAGCTGATGGAGAGCAACAAGTAATAAGCAACTGATGGCCTTGCCCATGTTTGGCCTGGTGCTATGAGGGTTCATGGGCCTGTTTTTGGCCAAATGCTATGTGGGTTCATGGGGCCCAGAATTTGGTTGAGGACTTCCGGGGTCACTTCATCCAAATTCCTGATGGATGCCATACTGGTAATGGATGAATCTGGGACAATGACTCATTGTCCATGACTGTCTGAGTGTCTATGACTGTGAAAACCTATTGATTTAATTAGTCTTTGGAACTAAGTTGTGTGCACAAGTCCCCTGATATTTTGGTGATAACTTTACAGGATTGACTGGACATGTATTTATTTCTGTCGAACCCTGATTGAGATTGATGCTGGGAGACTTGTTCTATTTATTTATGAACTGTGTGACAGTGGTGACTGCAACTTAATGCTTTTTAGTTGGAATAAGAAGGCAGTCAGGGCAATAATGTAAGACTTCTTCACGATATGCATGAACTAGTTTTTTTGACAATCTAGTATTTTCATTATTATTCGTGCAGATTTTTTATTACAGATACATTTAATTAACTGAGTTTATTTGATGAGCTGACTATAGATTCCCCAGTTTTGGCACTGGATCATAGATCCAGGCCTCTGGATTACCAGAGTAATAATATTACAACTGTGTCACCATATTTTAGGAGTAGCTGGAGGAAGTGAGAGAAAAAGCACAACAGCATCAGTATATAATCTGTTGCTAAGTTTATTCATGGTCCCACTTTGACTGCATTGCTCAGTTGAGGTGTATAATTGGATAGTAATTAAACCAGCCTGAAGATTTAGTAAGAAAGATGCTGTGTGATTGTGTCTATTGAAATCAGATCAGCATTTTATTTGTCTTAATTAAATGATACAATGTTTAATCACCTACTAATTCTCAATAAGTAGCTAGATATTACCGCGTAGATTGTGGAAAAAGATACACACTGAACCTGAGTTAATTACTTTAGAAAGGGTAGCTCAGTGGCGCGGCTGATAGAGTTTGTGTGGAGTTTACACGTTCTCCCTGTGACCACATATACGTGCAGATCTGTCTAATATCGGGCAGCAAGGTGGTGCAGCAGTAGAGTTGCTGCCCCACAGTGCCAGAGACCCGTGTTCGATCCTGACTATGGGTGCTGTCTATACGGAGTTTGTACGTTCGCCCTGTGACCGCGTGGGTTTTCTCCGGGTGCCCAGGTTTCCTCCCACACTCCAAAGATGTATAAGGTTGTAGGTTAATTGGTTTCAGTAAATTGTCCCTAATGTGTTAGAGAGTGTTAGTGAATGGGTATCACTGGTCGGTGTGGACTCGGTGGGCTGAAGGTCCCACTTCCACACTGTATCACTAAACTAAACTAAACAAATCAACACTGTTACGTTCCTCATCCAGTTATACAACATGGTGCTTGGTGCATTTTGCAATCATTTTGCTCAGTACCCGCAGTCACTATCCATGCACCAGTTATTAAATGGTGTAAAGAAATACATAAGCTGTTTGAATCCTTTTTATCTTTAGACCTCCTCCTGTCTTGTGGGCACAAAACCAATAGTAGAACCATACTCAGATCGAATAAACTGAGTAGCTACACAACTTGAAGCTGTTCTGATCTGAACAACTCGAATTTGACATTTACTCACAGGGCTGACGGGTGAGTTTATATATTGAATTTGTTTCGTGCTGACAAACTGCAGGGTGGTCCCATGGCCTGGATGATCGAAAGCACTTTACCTTGGCCTGATGTCTGTTGAGTGAATAAGAACTGTAAACAGTGCGGTGATGATGAGCCTTCAAAGTGGTTTACTTGGTGTCTCAGTAAATGCTGCTTCAAGACTGATGAAACAATCAGCAGGATGGCAACATTGAACAGTTTGTTAAATTAATAAATTTGAAATCAATGAGACAAACACAGTGTGTCTTGGCTGCTTTTACAAGTGCTGCCACCCAACGTGCCAACTTCTCAAAGGGACAATTTGACTATTGTTGGAACAAAGCTAGCTTGGCTGACAATGTGATTTTGTTTGCCGTCAGGCACAACATGAGCCAAACAGGTGCAGGTCAGATTCCCCTGTCTGTTCTTCCGTGCTGATTCCAAGAAGAATGTTGACCTTTTCTCAGGTCCCTGCTACTCAAGTTATTATCATTCTTTATCACCTTGGCATACACATGTGTACAAAATATTCTCAGAGACAGTGCATAAAGTTGAACTCTCCATTCCCCCGATTTGTAAACATGGAACTGCACATTGTGATTTACAAAGGCACAAAGTGCTGGAGTAACTCAGCAGGTCAGGCAGCATCTTTGGAGGACATGGATAGGTGACATTTTGGATTGGGACCCTTCTGCCAGTTATCTCCATCTGATATCTGGTCTGATATCAATTGTCTGATGCAAGTTACCTGGAGAGCAGAGGTCTGTAAATAAGCGTAGACAGTAAATCTAGTTTGCTGAGCGAATCATATGTCTTTAAAGGTCAAACAAATCAGGAATCCCGTGTACTCTCTGACCAGAAACATGACTTATCCATGTTCTCCAAACATGGTGCCTGACCTGCTGAGGAAAGGCCCTGTCCCACTGCATGAGGTAATTCAAGAGGTCTCCCGAGTTTCCCCTGATTCGAACTTCGGAGAATTACGGTAATAGCCGTTCGTTGGTACTCGGGGACTCTCGTGGACACTCTCTGCACTGTTAAAAAAACTACTCAAGCTGATTGAGGGATAAGCATTGCCTCGGCCAAAGGAAGAATTCCACTGCTATTTTGAATATCATTTCTGATCACTTGAGAGAGAACATGGTCCTTCAGAATGATATTTCTTCCATGTTGTATCTTTGCCACTACAGCACTCTCTTTTTACTGAGTCAAAATCACATCGGGGATCATGTCCTCAGATGAGACTTGAACCCACAACCCTCTGTCAAGAGGTCTACTGCTGTGGCAATGTTCCCACATACATTTGTGATCTGAAACCGTGGCACCACACAACACTTTCCCATTTCAAAAGTCTGGCTTTTATCTGAAAGGTTAGGCTGTTTGTAGGGTGTGTCACCACTGTGTTAGTGATAGCAACTCACTCTGTGCTAACTCTTTGGTTACAGAAGCATCGATAAAACATGACTTTGGCAAGATAACATGGGCTTTGATTTTCAATTATCTCTCGGGGAACTACCCGTCAATGCTGACACCTTTTAGATACTGCATGCTGTCATTTATAAACCCTGCTGTACAGAGTGTGTTCCTCCATTAACTTTAAATCAGTTCATTGCACTGACGGGTATTGTACATCATGGTTTAAACCATTTATTGGCCTCAAACCGCACCATTAATCCAAGTAATGGAAGTTTTGTTTTTAGTCGGAACTGGGAGGAGAAGAACTGTGTCTACATTCTGCATATAAGCAATGATCTGCTGCTCTTGTACATCCTGACGGGGTTGTACACTATGATGCCTCAACCTCTGCGCTATAGCCATCAAAATGAAGTTAAATGCTGAGCTGTGCTGAAACGCAATGTATAATTGTCATAGGTACCAGCAGTGGTACATCAAAATTCTTTGTTGTTGTAGCTTTACGGGCACATTATGCACAAGAACGCAGTAAATAAATACACAATAAATTAGAGATTATTCTAGGTAAATCAGACCTAGTCAACACAGTCGCATATGTGTGTTGCTAATTCAGTCCGTTACCAGAAAATGCTACTGTACATATTGAAGGCACAGGAACAGGAGATAGACACAAAAAGTTGGAGTAACTCAGCGGGTTAGACAGCATCTCTGGAGGAAAGGAATAGGTGACGTTTCGGCTCAAGACCCTTCTTCAGTCTGAAGGGTCTCAACCCAAAATGTCATCTATTCCTTTTTCCCAGAGATGCTGTCTGACCCGCTGAGTTACTGCAGCTTTTTGTGTCCACAGTTTAAACCAATATCTGCAGTTCCTCGAAGAAGGGTCTCGACCCGAAACGCCACCCATTACTTCTCTCCAGAGATGCTGCCTATCCTGCTGAGTTACTGCAGCTTTTTGTGTCTATCTGCAGTTCTTTCCAACACAAGGAACAGGAGATGCTGGATAAAAAAAACATAAAGTGCTGGAGTAACTCAGTGGGCCAAGCAACATCTCTGGAGGATATGGACAGGTGACATTTTGAGTCAGGACTTAAAATGTCTCCTGCCCATATTCTCCAAAGACGATGCCTGACCCACAAAGTTACTCCAGCGCTCTGTGTTTCATATAATACTTAGGTTTTTAATATAAATTCAATGAAATTAATGAGTCCGTTTTATTCTTCCATAGATTTTGTTTCTGTAGTTCAATTAACTCCATTGGGATCTTTTTTTCTCACTAATTCAAAAGCAGAGATCAGTGGGCTGAAGAACTTTTCTCATTGTAGTGTTGTTTTCAGTGTCTGTTTGTTTTTTCTCTCCATATGAACTCTGCAGCGGACCAATGGTTATGCTTTTCCTCTTCCATCAAGAGCATCATCACCATTCCTTCTCCAGAAGTAACAATTGGTATTTTTCCATGTAATTCCATTCTAGTTTAGATTAGTTTAGAGATACAGCGTGGAACCATGCACTTTGGCCCACCGAGTCCGCGCTCACCAGCGATCCCTGCACACTATCCCACCCACACTAGGGACAATTTACAATGTTACGATGCCAATTAGGATACAAACCTGTACGTCTTTGGAGTGTGGGAGGAAACTGGAGATCCCGGAGAAAACCGATGCGGGACACGGGGAGAACAGATACGAACTCCGTACAGACAGCACCCATAGTCAGGATTGAACCCGGGTTACTGCTGTAAAGGGCCTGTTCCACTTTCATGACCTAATTCACGATCTCTGCTGTTTGCCCTTGACTCATACTCGCAGCATGGTCATCACAAGGTCCTAGGAGGTCGTAGGTAGGTCGTAGCAGGCCGTGATGCTAGTCGTAGGTACTCGTGGCATCAAGTAGGTCGGGGCGTTTTTTCTAGCCCGATGAAAAACGTCCATGAGTAAAAAAGGTCATGAATTAGGTCGTGAAAGTGGGACAGGCCCTTAAGGTAACAACTCTACCACTGTACCACCGTGCTGCTGAGATCAATACATTTCTGCTTCATGCTTTACCACACTTGTGAAAATTCTGGCTTGATCTTTAATTGTGCCAGAATTATTTCTCGTTGAAGGAGTGGTTATATCCTGACCTGTGTTAGGTCCTGTGTGCCATTGGGTTGTTTCAATAGCTGGTGGCATTCAGGAGTGTATTTGCTCATTCCAGATGTGCCTTTGAAAGAGCATAGCATGTCTGCCTCCTGTAGTTTACTTCAACAATGCCCAAGAGTATGGAGAGGAATCATTGTGAGGGATTCCTGGCACATAATTAACAAAATTAAACACCATCTGTAGGAAAAACAGCAAATCCAATGAGTAAATATGAAACTACTGACTGCTATCAATTGATGCAGCTATCTACCTTAGTCAATCACGTAGGAAGAATTGCTGGAGGACTTTGTCTACTGTGAACAGGCTCTACACTGTAGCTAAGGTAAATGGTTGGATGTGGAATGTCTGTGGTCTGAAGCATGATGAATGGTGAAGTTTTGTGAGTCAGTGATGTTTATGAAGGGTTTATACCTTAGGATAGGGAATATGTGAAGGTTCCCTACTTTAGGACATGGGAAGTGTCAACAGTATATAATAGTAAGATTAAACGAGAACTTACCAGTTTGAAGTTTGATCTGTATTTTATGAGGAGTTACGATGAGGGATTACGTGAAGAACCTGTTCAGCACGCATGCGCGGCATACTTCAAAGCAGCGGTGTGGAATCACAGATAGACACAGTTATTGAAGTAAACATAGTAAAGATAAGGAGACATCAGTTTATGAATTTGACCCATATTATTGAGGGTGGGAGCGGAGGGCACGTAATCTCTCATCGTAACTCCTCATAAAATACAGATCAAACTTCAAACCGGTAAGTTCTCGTTTAATCTTGCTATTTTACTTCGGAGTCACGTGAGTGATTCCGTAAAGATTTCAAAGCTCTGTGATTTCAAACCGTGGAACAGTTATGACTACATCACTGCCGAAGTCTTTGAGGGAGGAAGTGTGTTATCGTAACCAACCAATGAATCTGTTTGTAGAAAAACACAATGGTATTTTTTAACAGTAACAACAAAGAAATTAAATTGCTCCCCTGGGCTTAAGTTAAATATTTGCAGTCTGTAAAATCTTTCCTGCAAATAAAACAGGTTTTGTCAACGGCTTATTATAACATTTCTGAACGGTCTTTTGCCCACCATCCTGCTGTAGCCAGGATGTGCTTTATAGGCACGTCCATTCTTTTAGCCGTCGACGTGGATGCTGCCCTGGTGGAATGAAATTTGTACATGTTAGTTTTTATCCCAGCAGCTTTTAGCACCTGCTTGAGCCATCTCGAAATGGCTCGTCACCCGACCATTTTTATGACTGACCCATAATGCTTTTCATCTCCTTCGAGTATTTTGGTTGTGTCTATGTAGGATAGTAGGGTCATGGCACATAACCGTGTTTCTGGCGGGTAAGCCCGGAATTCCACGACTGTATTAGGTGTTCCTGGTCTGCTCTCTTTGACCATTCCCTGGATAACGACAGAGATCTGGTCTGGAGCTGTGAGCATGGTGTCCAGTCGCAAAAGGTGTAGTGACTGGACCCTCTGTGCAAATACAAATGCCATCAACATGAGTGTTTAGAGCATAGATGGTTCCAGGTTGAGGGATCTGGCTGGTGGCCATCCCCTGAGGTATGTCAGGACCACACTGACATCCCATATATGGGTGTACCTTCGTCTAGGGGGTTAGAGTTGTAAATACCCTTCATTAGTTTGACCACCAACTGGTGGGACCCCATGGCCTGTTGTCTTGGAGTTGGTTTTAAAAAGACAGGCAGGGCAATTCTAGCTGTGTTGATGGCTCTGTAGCTGAGTCCTTCACCGTGGTGAAGGTTCGCCAGGAATTCCAGTACGTTGGTAACTGTAGCGGTTGAGTAGGTGGTCCCTGTATCCAAGCAGTACTTCTTCCATTTTTTTTTAAATGCTGGACAAGTGCTGTTTTTTAGTGGATGTTCGGAGGGATGCTGACATGCTGTCGACGGTTTGTTATGATAATCCCAGTCCCAGAAGTGGTTTGTGCAGAATCTGCAACCCAGTAGTTTGATTTTTTCATGGCACGGGTGGCTTGTGCCCGACACTGGGTGTTAATAACTCTGGGTCACTGGGGAATACCATTGGAGTTTCAACAACCATGCCATGGAGTATTGGGAACCATGGCTGCGCAGGCCAGTTGGGTACTATCAAAATACCTGAAGCAGAGTCCATTTGTATTGTGCGTAGTCCCCAACTGATGAGGCAGAAGGGAGGAAATGCATAGAAGAAGAATTTCCCCAATCCAGCGCAAACGCATCTACCGCTGCTGCCTCAGGGTCTGGTTCCCAAGCGACATACATAGGTACCTGGTGATTTAGCCTCGATGCAAATAAATTGATATCTGGCGTGCCATATTGCTTGATAACTTTTGTGAAAAATATTTTGGGGGTTTTAACATCCATTCGATGTTGTCATTAAATTTACGTGACCTGGTGTCTGCCACTGTATTTAGCTTACCTGGCAGGTAAGTTACTGATAGCCAAATATGTCTTTGGACACACCATTGCCAAATTGTGTTGACCAACTTGTCGCATGATACCGATTTTATGCCGCCCATATGGTTAATGTAGGCCACCACCGTAGTATTATCTATTTATGACCGTACATGCAAGTGATGCATATTTATGCATATGCTTTTAAACCATAAAAGGTCACCCAACATCTCTAGATAATTAATGCCCAGTGTAAGTGATAACGATGATTCTGGGTTAGTCCATCTACTACTTGTGCTGGATATAGAGTTAGTTGCTCCCCAGCCTTGAGCACTGGCATCTGTTTGGATAACTGACATAGGGTTAGTGATGATAATAGGCTGAACCTATGTCAAACGTTTTTTGCCCACCACTGTAGTTCTGATATTACTTCAGTGGGTAACTTCATGAAACGATCATAATGACCTGTATGTCGTTTTTGGTACAAAGGTCCGAATTATGTAGCCGGAAATGCTGCTACCATTTTACCAATTACTCTGTTACTTGTCGAGTCGTTGGTAAACTGTTGCATGATTGTGCCAATTCAACTATTTTGTCTCTTGGCAATGTTACAGTCACGTAGACTGAATTAATTGTGAAGCCCAAGCAGTCCATGATAGTGGATGGCTTCAACTTAGATTTATCTGGATGTAAGACAACCCCAGGGTTTCAAATAACTGTTTGGTAGCTGAACAGCTAACATAGTCAATTTCATGATCTTGCCTACCATTTAGGATATCATCAAGATATGCCATGGCAATATGTTTTTGTCTTCTGAATATTGCCAGAGCTGGTTTTAGTGTCTGGGTGACACTCTTGGGCTGATGTGAGCCCATTGGGTAACGCTTTAAACTGCTGTAGCTGCCCCATCCAGGTAAATTTCAGGTATCTGTGATGATCCTTGTGAATGGTACTAAATAGTAAACATCTTTAAGATGAATGCTTGCCATGAAGTATCCTTTGGAATGTAGTTGCTTGGCAGTAACAACCGGTTCCATTTTGAAATGTATGTACTTAACAATCATATTTAGTGAAGTTAAGTCAATGATGATGCGACATACACCATCTTTTTTGGGTTTAGTGAATATATTTGATACAAATTGTAAGGGTTCAGGTTTTCCCATGATACCCTTTGTAATTATTCTCACCAGTTCAGCTTGACCCTCTTGTTTCTTTAACGGAGAGGGGAAAAATACCCTCTGGGGTGAATGTTGACCTGGTGGCAATTTTTCTAGTATGGATTGTATTTGTATTCACTAATGCCATTGAGTATATACTGATCACTCGTGATAGACTCCCATGTTTTAGTATTACTCTATATACTGGTAGGAACCAGACCCACCGACCTCCATGGTTATGGGTATTCTTCTGCTTCCTGCTGGTCCAAAGAATGTTGCACGTTGTCTGACGTGGCGCTGACGTTGGGGGGTGGCACATTTTCCATGTGGTCCGCTCTGGGCCCTGGTCTAAAGAAGACTTTCGGTGATAGAATGCGGACCCCGAGCTTTCATCAGTCCCATATGGTAGACGTTGACTGATGGACGGGATGGGGTGCCGCTGCGTAGGAATGACTGTTTTTGGTTTGCTCGTCCCGGCCCTGCCCTCATGAGCCGAAAGTTTTGTAAAACCTCTTGCATGTCCTTCATATGCTTTGTGAGGTTTTTGCCAAAGGGCAGTGAGTCTGGCTCAGTGGCTGGGGTATGCACAACCCCACAAATGTAGGATGTTATGGCAGGTCTTATGACTTATTTACGAAGGTTGTGGTCATCTCCGTATTTGTCCATGGAACGAGGAAAAAACGATGTGATGGCTGACGTCAGGCTTTTGATGGCCTCCTGCACGTGGTGTTTCCACGTAGCTGTCCACCACACCTAGCAGCTCTTCCTGTTCCTGCAGCCCTTGCATACTCCCGAGATCTTCAGCCATTGTCCCTGTTCTTGACCAGCCCAGTCCTGGTCACCAAAGCTATCCTCTGGAAAGGAGGAAGCAATGGACAGTGCACAAGGCACTGTGGAGGGAGAGCCTGACCTCCCTCTGCGAGAGCGCCCCTCCTGGGGTGCACGTCGCTGGAGCTCCTGCTCCAAGAGCCGCTCCATGCGACTCAGGCAGCTGTCTCTCCCCCGCCTGGGTGGAGAGACGTCCCCGTCCGACAAGGCGGAGCCACCGGCCGGACGCCTCTTCAGTGGCTTTACTTCCAGCCTGCTGCTCAGGCGCTAGCGGGCTGGGCTTGGACGCGGTGTCGGGGTACAGCGGACCACCCGGTAAGCGGTCCTACCGCCTTGTTGCTGCCCCCGTCAGATGGAATGCTCCTCCGTGGAGTCGAGCGAGGGGCAGGTCTGTTCAGGCGGCTATCTTTCCCCCCGTGCGGGGGGAAAGACGTCCCGTCTGATAAGTCGGAGCCACCGGCCGGACGCCTCTTCCGTGGCGGTAGTTCCAGCCCGCTGCTCAGGTGCTAGCGGGGTTGGGCTCAGCACGGTGTCGGGATAGCGGAGCGCCGGGTAAGCTATCCAACCGCCTTGATGCTGCCCCCCCCCCCCAGATGGAACGCTCCTCCGTGGAGTCGAGCAGGGGACAGGTTTATTCTAGAGCCTTTCTTCTCTGCCGGAAAGCAGAAGGCTCCCTGTGAAAGAAAAAGCCGACGTCAGCTTACCTGATGGTCCGTTCTTTCACCTCCACAGCGGGAGCGCCTGACTCCCGCTGTGCGCTGTTGCTCTGCTGGACTAATGACGCGCATGCGTGCTGAGCGGGTTCTTCACGGAATCACTCACGTGACTCCGAAGTAAAATCTGGGGCAGCAGAGGATGGAATACATTTAAAGGTCTTTATTCTGTAGAAGTAAATATATGCCTCTGTGCTGTGGGACAGGTACATATATGCAGTGCTTTTCTACTCGGGCGTAGGGGGAAGTGGGAAGGTTATGCACCTTAGAGTACATCATGTCTATGGGAGCATGAGCAAAAGTGACAAATGCCAGTATTGGTGAAGACAAAGTCTTACCATCCCACCAACAGTGCCTCCCAGCTCGTTGTGTCACACTACAGCTGTGATAAATGTGACAGCAATAGATCAAATCGAGTAGTTCTATTCTGAGCAACCACGATGTACACCAGCACAATCTGTAACCTCATGAACTGGCTCATCCTTCATTCTACCATAACTATTAAGCTAAGGAATCAACCCTGGTGCAGTGAGTGTAGGCGGCCACTCTGGGAGCAGCAGCAAGCATAGTCAAAACTGAAATGTCCACCTGGAGAATATGCAGCAAAAGGCCACATGTGTGCTAAAGAATAAAAATGGCCTAAGCCAATTGAGGTAGGCGATCCCACACCCAATGGATCAGATGAAGCTGTTCAATTATGTCACATCTAGTCGGTGGCAGACAATTAAGCAACAAGCAGGAGTAGGGAGCTCCAAGGATATCTCCTCGTCAACTGCATCAGGGTCCAGCACATGTCCAACAATCCAGCACATGAATGTTGTGCGGCATGGTAGTGCAGCGGTAGAGTTGCTGCCTTATAGTGCCAGAAACCTGGGTTCGATCTCGACTACGGGTGCTGTCTATATGGAGTTTGCACGTTCTTCCTGTGACCACGTTGGGTTTTCTCCGAGATCTTCGGTTTCCTCCCACACTACAAAGACGTACAAGTTTGTAGGTTAATTGGCTTGGTATAAATGTAAAATTCCCCCGTGTGTAGGATAGTGTTAAGGGCCTGTCCCACTTTCACGACCTAATTCACGACCTCTGCCGCGTTTGCCCTTGACTCATACTCGCAGCATGGTGGTCACGAGTAGGTTGTAGGTAGGTCATGATGCTAGTCATAGGTACTCGTGGCATCAAGTAGGTCGGGGCGTTTTTCTAGCCTGATGAAAAATGTCCATGAGTAAAAAAGGTCTTGAATTAGGTCGTGAAAGTGGGACAGGTCGTTTAATGTGCGGGGATCGCTGGTCGGTGTAGACTTGGTGAGCTGAAGGGCCTGTTCCCGCACTGTTTCTCTAAACAAATAGAGTCATAGAGTTGTACACCATAGAACCAGGGCCTGAACTAGCACATGTACACTGACCATCATTACTATCTATACCAATCCCCATTACCTGCATTCATTCTATATCCCTGTATGCCTTACTTATCCAAGTATGAGTCTGAGTTACTGTCTGAGTTACTGTTCCTGCATCCACCACCACCTCTGGCAACTCATTCCAGATACCACTATTCATGATACAATTTATTTCACTGCACCTACTCAAAAGGTACTAGCAGTTGCTTTTAGTTTAGTTTAGAGATGCAGCATGGAGACAAGCTCTTTGGCCCACCAAGTCCACACCGACCAGCAACTGCCCTTTCACTGTGTTCTCTCCTACATACCAGGGATAATTTGCGGAAGCCAATTAACCAACAAGCCTGCATGCCTTTGGAATGTGGGGGGAAGCCGGAGTACCCAGAGAAAACCCACTCAGTCACAGGGAGAATGTACAAACCTCTTTCAGACATCACCCATCATCAGGTTCGAACCCAGGTCCCTGGCGCGTACTGCAGTACTCTACTGCTGCACCTCTATGCCATGAACATTGCATCCTTGTTGCTTGGGCCTCTGGTGAATGGCTTATTCGCCATTTTCCATGCCCAATATTTGGGGCACCGACTAAACATCTTCTTTAGTTGCCTTGTGGCAAAGTGCAAAAAACCCCATGTGCAGCAAGGAACTGCAGATGCTGGTTTACACCGAAGATAGACACCAAATGCTGGAGTAACTCAGCAGACAGGCTGCATCTCTGGATAGAAGGAATGGGTGATGTTTCGGGTCGATACCCTTCAGCAGACTGAGGACATTTCGGGTCGAGATGTCGGAGGAAGGGTCTCGACCTGTAACGGCACCCACTCCTATCCAGAGATGCTGCCTGTCCTGCAGAGTTACTCCAGCATTTTGTGTCTATCTTTAAAAAAAAACCATCACAGGTTCAGATTCCACTGCATCCAGCTTGCACGAGCTATAAGAAAATTTGAAAAAACATTTTTGAGTTTTACTGCATGGTTGTAAATTTAAAATGTTAATTACATGATGAATGAATATATAATCATTGCAGAAGAGAATTTGAAGAATATATGAACATGCTAGGTACTTGGCCTGTACTGAATTATAATCAATGAAGAATAGCATTTAGCAGAGTATAAATTGGAATATATTTTGCTCATGTATGTTTATGATTGAAATAAACATCTGTTCCTGTGCTTGTCCCTGCGTTTAATGAAAGTTTTGCCTTCAAACATAAGAGCTTTGAGATTTAATGAGAGACTAATGAGAGACTAATTTGCCACCTGGCGTTACATTCATTTGTTTGTACGTTTGATTAATTCATTAATGTATCTTTTAAAAAAAAATCTTCAACATAAACATTTTTCGCCTGCATGCAGTTCGGTATTAAGAGACATCATTTATCAAATGGAAATTCAATCACTCATCTGAAATGTCACTTCATTCTGAACATTTAACTGCATTCCTAACATTTTACAATAAATGGTCTGCTTTGCATTTGCCAATACCCAACTTGAATACCATTTTAATTATTCAGCATTTTCTCTCAGTGGCAGGATTTTTTAAATTGAGGACTTCAAGATTCCACTTTGACCTCCTGGCTATTCATTTAGCTGCAACCAAACATGATCCAAAACTTGTCATTTTCTGTATGTAAGATGACTACACTTTGCTCTTACCTGTTACATCTCCTTCTATTCGTCATGCACTGGAGGTCAGGATTGAGTCCAGAATACTGGAGCTGTGAGTTAGCCCCTCTAACTTCTGTTTTACAGCAGATCAGCCGTCATCCCGAAAAATAACAAAGTTAGCTCAAGACACTAGACGGAAAAATGTTACTTTCTTATGTTGATATTCTTTAATCAAAAAATTTGACCATCTTTTCAATGTCAGATTTTATAACGTGAAATTTTGTCTGTTAATGCTCTGATGTACATTCAGCACCTCTGTACATTCCGCTGCATTAAAGGAGCAATATAAATAAATGTTGTTTAGTTGAAGGAAATGAGCGGAGCAGAGGCTTGTGTAATCCTCAGTGAGCAGAAACATGTAAAGTAATTGGTAAATGTGTGAAGCTCAGAAGAGTTGACAGGGATGGACAATTGCTGCTATCCATTTGAAGAATGGAGCATGCATTAGGCTCCTTAGAGATTAGAACAGAAAAAATGCTGTTGCCTGAAGAGAGCATTCTTTACTGCTGGGACCTGATGATCCAAGACCAATTTTTTATCTGGTAACTGATTGATGCAGTGCATAATTCCATGTGTCATTTATGGTCTTGCACCAGCTCATAAACTGGTTTGTGAAATATGAAATGTCAAAACAACATGAAATAGTTTTCCTTATTGTCTGCCAGCAGAGAAGGTGGATATTTATACAGGCATCTTGCCTAAGCACCACTTACAAACTACATTTGAACCTGACCATTTCAAACTCCCACTGCTCACTTAAGCATCTCCATGTACATTGGGGCAAATCCTCTTTTGCTTGGTTCTGGTTTATCTATATTTTAAGCTTGCACACAAAATTATCAGGACAATGATGCAGATAGATTGTGCTTCCATGGTGTATGCTTTCTATAGAACAGTGGGACCCGCTTCACTGAGCCATTCTTTAGTCTACACATATAAAGATAACTTCTACCTCTGATGCAGAGATTGCTGTTGAACTGAGACAAAGCTTTTTTTCTCACAATGAAAATGGATTACGTGGTAAAAATCATTTGCAATTATAGACATATTTTTTCTGAATCACCGCTCCGAGGTCTTTTGTATCGTCTCTATGCTTTGGTCAAGATCATGATGTCATAATTTCAGCTTTAAGGGCCTGTCCCACTTACGTGTTCTTGGCGCGCAAATTACGCGACCTTGTGGTCGCATTGAGGCGCACGGGCATCATATGGCCGTGCGGGGCCGGTCCCACTTAGAAGCACGGATGGGTATGTAGTTGTACGCGACATCGCGCAGGACTCCGAAATATTTGTAGCGAACAAAACCTTCACGCGCCAATTTCGTACAAATCTCCAACCTTTTTAATTCCTAGTCTTTCCCAGTGGATAAATGTTTTACCTATAATAGATGGTTTGAACGACGGATTATTAGCTATTGGAGAACGAAGAGATAGATTTCTTAGTTTAAGAGTAACTTTTACTTGTCTCCAAATTCGTAAAGTACTATGAATAATCGGGTTTTTCTTGTATATTGTATTCTTCAACTTTATTGGGGAGAGAAGGATCGCGCCTATGAGGTCGCGTAATTAGCGTGCCAAGGACATGTAAGTGGGACAGGGGCTTTACTCCAGACATTTGTTCGGCGTTAATATGCAATCTCTGGGCCGACAAAGCTTATAATCAACAATTAGTGTGGCACAGTGGCGCAACTGATAGAGATGCTGCCTCACAGTGCCAGAGAACCAGGTTTGATCCTGACCTCTGGTGCTGTCCGTGTGGAGTTAGCACGCTCACCCTGTGGCCATGTGGATTTCCCCCAGATTCTCCGGTTTCCTCCCACATCTCAAAGATGTATAGGTTTGTAGGTAAATTGGCCTCTGTAAATTGCTCCTAGGGTGTCGGGAGTGGATGTGAAAGTAGGATAACAGAACTAGTGTAAATGGGAGATTGATGATCGACACAGTGGGCTGAAGGGCCGATTTCTGTTGTACCTTTCAATCAAAAAAACAAAAATGATCCTATTGGGTTGAGAACATACCAATAGCTCAAAGGGAAATAGTATCTGCTTGATGCTGCTAATCGATGCACAGACGTGTTGGATCATGTGGGCATGATTGTCAATCAACACATCCCTTGCAGGTGGTAATGTAAAAGAAATACAGCTCAGGACAATATCGTCAAGCTTGTATATGTGAGACAATTCAGCTTTTGGGCAGTTCACAATTGATTGCTCAATTGTTCACTTCTGGGTTTTCAATATGGCCAGTAGAGAAATACAAGCAGTTTTAAAACTAAATGACAGTGCCAGCTTCACAAGTGAGAACACAATCTCCCTTATTAAACAAAGCATGAAATTAGTATCTTTAAAAATCTAGAATTGGATCTTGAGGGTGTTTTGGTGTAACCTGTTTCACATGCTTTTAATAGGGTAGTGCATACCAGATTCATGATATTCAAAATGATTTGTTTTTAATTTGCTAAAACAACTTCAGTTCAAGAGTTCAAGAGAGTTTATTGTCATGTGTCCCTGATAGGACAATGAAATTCTTGCTTTGCTTTAGCGCACCAGAACATAGTAAGCATGAATACAGCGCAGATCAGTGTGTCCATATACTATTGTTTAAATATATACACACATGAATAAATAAACTGATAGAGTGCAAATAAACAAATGATGGGCTATTAATGTTCAGAGTTTTGTCCGAGCCAGGTTTAATAGCCTGATGGCTGTGGGGAAGTAGCTATTCCTGAACCTGGTTGTTGCAGTCTTCAGGCTCCTGTACCTTCCACCTGAAGGTAGTGGGGAGATGAGTGTGTGGCCAGGATGGTGTGGGTGCTTGATGATGCTTCCAGCCTTTTTGAGGCAGCGACTGTGATAGATCCCCTCGATGGAAGGGAGGTCAGTGCCGATGATGGACTGGGCATTGTTTACTACTTTTTGTAGTCTTTTCCGCTCCAGGGCACTCAAGTTTCCGAACCAAGCCACGTTGCAACCAGTCAGCATGTTCTCTACTGTGCAACTGTAGAAGTTAGAGAGAGTCCTCCTTGACATCCCGACTCTCCGTAATCTTCTCAGGAAGTAGAGGCGCTGATGTGTTCTCGGAACAGGAAAGATCTTCAGAGATGTGCATGCCCAGGAATTTGAAGTTCTTGACCCTTTCCACCATCGACCCATTGATATAAACGGGACTATGGGTCCCCATCCTACCCCTTCCAAAGTCCACAATCAGTTCCTTGGTTTTGGTGCTGTTGAGGGCCAGGTTATTGTGCTGGCACCAGTCAGTCGATCTCACTTCTGTACTACTCCAACAGTGGTATCGTCAGCGAACTTGATGATGGAGTTCGCACTATGACCGACTATCCGTCTAGACAAGATATACTTCGCACTGCATAATGTGATGGAAAATACAAAAATATTGCAACAACAAAATGCCTCCTCTGTGTTTATACAAGACAATGAGGCCAGTTTAGTTTTTGTTTAGTTTAGAGATGCAGCACGGAAACAGGTACTTCGGCCCACCGAGTCGACACCGACCAGCGATCCTCGTACACCAGCACTATGCTATACATTAGAGACAATTTACAATCTGTACTCAAGCAAAGTAACCTACAAACCTATATGCCTTTGGAATGTGGGAGGAAACCGAAGCACTCGGGGAAAACTCATGCAGTCACAGAGAAAACGCACAAACTCTGTAAAGACAGCACCCGTGGTCAAGATTAAACCCAGGTCTCTGGCACTGTAAGGCAGCAACTCTACCACTGCGCCTCTGTGCCGCCTAGAGTTGTTTTGCAACATTATGGTTAGTGGTCATGGTGTTGATTTGTCATGACAAAGTTGTTTCTGATAGTAAACTTCCCTCACCTGTTCTCCACAACCAATTCTGCAAGCACAATGTTTGCCACCTATATTCCCCCTCATTGCTTTTTTTAAAACAAATTTCATGTATATTGGCCATCGGAAACGGAGGGAGAAACGAGGTTGCAGTTCTTTCCCTCAGCAAATTTCCAGGAAACATCTAATCTTATATCTTTGACTTGTGGTTAACCCATACCATGACCAGCAATTATCCCAATTTGTAATTAATCTATCATTATAGAATACATGGGATTCCTGATTTGGTTCAACTTCGAAGACAGAAGTTGCACCCAGCAAACTAAATCTACTGTCTATGCATATTTACAAACCTCAGCTCTCCAGGTAACTGGCATTAGACAATTGATATCAGACCAGATATCACATGTAGATACAAAAAGCTGGAGTAACTCAGCTGGAGTAACTCAGGCAGCATCAAGAAGGGTCTTGACCTGAAACATCACCCATTCCTTCTCTCCAGAGATGCTGCCTGTCTCGCTGAGCTACTCCTGCTTTTCGTGTCTATCTTTGGTTTAAACCAGCATCTGCAGTTCCTTCTTACACATCAGATGCAGATAATTGGCAGAAGGGTCCCGATCCAAAGTGTCACCTATCAATGTTCTCCAGAGATGCTGCCTGATCCACTGAATTACTCCAGCACTTTGCATCTTTTTAGTAAACCATTATCTGTAACACACAATTACATGAAAGTTAACATAAACATCCACCACAGCAGATTCCCCACATTCCTCACGTGATGGAAGGCAAAAAAGTCCAATCTTTTTCTTCTTTATTTCTCCTGCGGTCGGGGCAGTCGAACCATCTGTCGGGGCGATCAAGGCTCCCGCAGCTGGCGGTTTAAGCTCCTGCATCGTGGTGATTGAAACTCCAGCGTCGGGGCGGTCAAATCTCCCGCGGCTTGGAGTTCCTGATGTCGATCTCTGACCAGAGACCGCAGGCTCCGTGATGTAAGTCCGCAAGCACCCACGGTTGGAGCTCCGCAGAATAGTGAAAGACGTGGGTGGTGTGGATGTGAAGAGGATGTTTCCACTAGTGGGAGAGTCTAGGACCAGAGGCCACAGCCTCAGAATAAAAGGACATACATTTAGAAAGGAGATGAGGAGCAATTTTGCATGTAATTCGCATATCACTGTACCTTTATTCATTGCCACAAACTGCTGTGGCGTCTAAGTCATTTGGGTATTTTTAAAGCAGAAATAAAGAGAGGCTCATTATTTTTAAGGGTCTCAAAGGTTACGGGGAGAAGGCAGGAGAATGGTAGATTAGCCATGATTGAATGGCAGAGTGGACTAGATGGGCCGAATGGCTTAATTCTGCTACTTTGCATTACGAACGTACAAATGAGTTTGCTATTCAGAGGTTTACTAAACATCGTGCAACCAAACTCTCAATAAATCATCAGATGTTCAAAAAACATGAGGCTTCTTAAATATAGGAGTGTATCGTATATTTCCGGGATAGATATAGATATATATATATATATAAATATATAAATATATCCGGGGTGTAATCTTTGGACATCTTTTAGACAGCTGCCAGGACATCTTTTAGACAGCTGCTGATCAGCTGGCAGGCAGGTCACTGTTGGGCTGTGTATCATAAGGAGCACTGGGATGTCTTGACAGGTAAATGCTGTGCTCAATTGAGCAAAGACTTCTGAGCCTATGATCGTGTTTAACAATTTTGCAACTCTAATTGGGTGGAAGGATCCTTTCTGTATGCACTGAATGTAACTTAGTGGAGAATTACCAGTCCACGACCGCAGTTGAATAGGTTTACTGTGGCAGAAAATCTGTGTGTTGTTAAATATTCAAAAGACTCTAAAGATGATGAGGGAGGAAGGCAAATATTATGATGACTACTTAGACAACTGCTCAACATAGGAACATAAATATACTTTACCATAGTGATACCTTTAAGGTACACTACAATATAGTCAGTCATACAGCACGGATACGGGTCCTTCAACCCATCTCGCCCATGCGGACCAAGGTGCCCCTACATTAATCCCACCTGCCCACATTTGGCCCATATCCCTCTAAAGCTTTCCTGTCCATATATCAGTTCAAATGTTTTTTAAATGTTGTTATAGTAAAAATATTTTCTTCTTCTATGCACCTAATGGAGGAGATACAGCAGCCAATTTGCTGGGTCGGCTGGGTCACAAATATAGAAATGACATCTATAATCAGGTAATTTTTGTGACAAACACTTACTGGACACCAGGGTGAGCTTCATTTAACATTTCTTCAAAAAGACTCAATGGTGACTTCTAAGCACTGCATTGGAGCACTGCCTAATTTGTCTTTTGACCAGCGCACTGATGCAGCAGTAGTGTTGCTGCCTTACAGTGCCAGAGAAACTGGTTCGCTCCTGGCCACAGGAGCTGTCTGTGGCCAGGATCCAGTGAATTGGCCTCCATTGCCTTCTGTGGCAGAGAATTCCACAGATTCACAACTCTCAGCGTGAAGAAAGTTTGGCCTCATCTCGGTCCCAACTGGCCTACCCTTTATTCTTAAACTGTGACCCCTGGTTCTGAACTCCCCCAACATCAGGAATATTTTTCCTGCAGTTACAGTAAGTAAAAATCTAGCAGGCAAGCAGGATGTTTTCTCCAACCACCCCGATTTGAAGGTCGCTATCTTCCACTGCTTCTACCCAGTGCTTGATACTTACCTCCAGCAGCCACTGGTTGTCCCCCAGGATGCACCGAGCCGCAGCTTGATACATGCCGGTCATCTGGGCAAATTCGGCACAAGAGACTCTCACGGCTGCGGTGCAACGCTTCCAAAGCCTCTGACGGCCCGGGCCTCCTGCACTGAGGCTGCTCCATGGCCAGAGCTGCAGCGAGCGACTCGCCAGCCCGGCAAACACTCGCCAGCCTCGCCAGCCTCGGCTCCCCGTCCGCATCTGTCCCCGCCGCTGCTACTGCTTCCATCCCTCCCTCAGCCCCGGCTCTCTAACACCTGCGGCCCATGCAGTTGATATGTTTTGAAATTTTTGTTGATCACAGAATTTCTGACAACAGAGCGTGGGAAATTTGTGATCAGTGTGAGATCGTGAGAATTTGGTGAAATGCGTTAGAATTGACAGCCCTGAGTGTATGTTCACTTGATCTAATGCGAAGCAGACCATAACATGACCGCTGAACAAGTAAGTTACCATATCGATCAATTTCTGTGCCTTGCACATTGACTGGCTTTTTTGTGAGCTCCAAAGAGTCTGTACATATTGGAGATATCTAAGTGCATGTTTGTCTTGTCACAGCTGCCTATTCCAATGAGAGCTTGGGCATAGTTTGTTGAAAGGTTGGTGGAGAAGACGGATATTACCATTTACTTTCTATCTGTCACTGTTTTCCCAGGGGTGTCAATTAAAATGAGTCTTGTGTGTATTTTTAAAGCAGGCTCTGTTGTTTTGAAGAACAGCACAGGTTTGGACTTGAATTTGATGGAATGCGTGTGGTGCAGGCATTTGATATACATATTGAACACCAGTTCCCCCAGCCCTCTCCTATCCCCCCTCCCCCCACACCACCACAGCCACCTCCTCCTTCTCCCTGGATTTGCCAACATACTTCACCTTGGAAGTCTCCGCAGGTGAGAGGGGAGGGAGCCCCGTGGTGACTGAGGGGGCTCACTGAAACTTAAAATGCTGGAGTAACTCAGCCGACTGAATTAGTCTGAGGAAGGGTCCCGATGTCACCACTCTGTGTTCTCCCAAGATCCTGACCCGCTGAATTGCTCCAGCACTTTCTTTCCTTTTGGTTGGTGAAGAAGGGCTCGCTGGTGTATCTTGTGAGTTGGGAATGACGTCGGAGCCAGGGCTCTAAACGGCCATGGAGATGGCGTTAGCCGGGGATGGTTTAACACGTTAGTCCATTCACATTTGGTTTACATTATGTATTTGTTTTTATTTAAGTGTCTCACACTCCATGGCGCTTGAGGCACGGGAGGGGTGTCATTAGCGGGCCAGGGGTTTATTGTCATTTCATTATCACGTGACCTCTGTTAGTCCAGAAAAACAAATGATCCAGAAAGGCTCTGGACCCAGGGGTGTTGGAAAATCGGTGTTCAACCTGTACTGCAAACAAACTAACTGTAACGGGTATAGCTTGGACCCTATAGCAGCACAGAATCAGGCAGGTATAATTGGTCATGAACTTTATTACGATACTGTAACACAGAGTAGTAACACAGGAATGGGTACACCGTACTCACACAGAGGCTCAGGATTGAGTGAGGGTTCCGAAGAGGGGCAGGCAGGAGGCGTAGTCGGGGTAGCGGAAGGTCCGGTAACCAGGAGATCCAACACACGATGCAAACAAACCAGCGAGGGACAGACGAAAGGAGAGTCAAAGCCAGGCAGGAAGTCGAGGAGCCGTTGCAGGGATACACCAAACAGCCCAGGAGAGAGGCAGACAGAAACCAGGAGGTACGGGACAAAGGCCGTGATCGGGGACAGAAGGCTGAGGTGATATCCGGGAAGACGACAGGACGGAATGGTCAGGGGCAGGCAGGTTCGAATCCGTGTAGGCAGTCGGGAAATCGCTGGAGAGTCTTGCATGAATGCTGAGAACAATCTGGCACTGTGTGAACGGTGAGGAGAGTCTATATACCGGGTTAATAGGTGATCAGAGGCAACTGAGTGCAACAGGTGAGGAGAGTTGGGCTGATGAGAGGGGAGTGGCAGGCAGGCAGGTGAGGAGAAGGAGGGACCAGTGGAAAAGTACTGGGAGGTGAAGTGGATGAGAATGAGGAGAGGGCAGACTGTGACAGAACCCCCCCCCTCAAGGGACGGCTCCTGACGTCCCAAAAAAAAAAAAAACAATAAAGAAAGATAATCCCAATCCCACGCAGAGTTGGGTGGGAGGAGGGGGACCGGAGGAGGGCTAATATTCGTCCGAGATATCCGTCTCGTCGTCACTGGGCGCCTCAGGCGGAAGAGGAGACAGAGTCTCAGGGGCGGCGACCCCTCTATGAGTGGCAGACTTGGACGGCTGGTCGGGATGACACCGGTGAAACTCCCTGATGAGGGAGGCGTCCAGGATGTGTCGAGCAGGAACCCAGGACCTCTCCTCTGGACCGTAACCCTCCCAATCGACCAGGTATTGGAGACCCATCCCGCGACGGCGGGAGCGTAGGAGGCGGTGCACCATAAAGGCGGGGCCTCCGTTGGTGAGGAGGAGGGACTGCGGGGACCAGGGAGCTCTCCCGGACTGGCTTTACTCTGGACACCTGCAACGTAGGATGGACCCGCAAGGAACGAGGCAACTTGAGCCTCACAGCCGCTGGGTTGATGACCTTCTGGATCTCAAAGGGACCGATGAACTTGGGTGCCAACTTCTTGGACTCCACCCTCAAGGGAAGGTCCCGGGTCAACAGGCACACCTTCTGGCCCGTGAGGTAGGTGGGGGCCTGGGTGCGGTGACGGTTGGCAGCCGTGGCGTAATGGTCCACGGAGCGGAGAAGAGCCGCCCTGGCTTGGGTCCACATCCTGCGGCAGCGACGAATTAAGGCCTGGACGGACGGGCAGGAAATGTCTTTCTCCAGCGCTGGGAACAGTGGAGGCTGGAACCCGTAGGCACACTAGAAAGGGGAGAGCCCAGTGACCGAGCTGGTCAGGGTGTTGTGGGCGTACTCCACCCACAACAACTGCTGGGACCAGGAGGAGGGATGCTTGGACACCATACACCGCAGCGCCGTCTCCATCTGCTGATTCTTCCTTTCAGTTTGGCCGTTGGACTGGGGATGAAATCCGGACGTCAGACTCACGGTGGCCCCCACCAGCGTGCAGAACTCCCTCCAGAACACAGAGGCAAACTGGGGTCCCCGGTCGGAGGCCACATCGACGGGGAGACCATGGAGCCTGAAGATGTGGAGTAACATGAGCTCGGCAGTTTCCTTGGCTGACGGAAGCTTGGGCTGGGGCACGAAGTGAGCCATCTTGCTAAATCTATCGACCACGGTCAGGATGGTGGTGTGACCACTGGATGGGGGCAGGCCGGTAACAAAGTCCAGGGAGATGTGGGACCATGTTCGATGGGGTACAGGCAGTGGAAGCAGATGACCCGCAGGAGCTTGGTGTGAGACCTTACGCTGGTTGCAAACGGGACAGGCGTTGACAAACTCCCGAGTGTCCTCCTCCATTGCCCACCAGAACCTCCGTAGCACCATCTCCTTGGTCCGCTGAATGCCGGGATGACAGGCGAGTCGAGAGCTGTGGGCCCACTGAAGGACGTCGGACCACAGGGCAGAAACCACAAACAGGCGATCAGGAGGGCATGCGCTGGGTCCCGGCTGGTTCTCCAAGGCCGCCTTGACCTTCTCCTCCACTTCCCAGGTGAGGGAGGCAACCCTGTGCGAGGACGGGAGGATGGTCTTGGGGCCAGAGGCAGGCTCCTCCTTCACCAAGAACTGCCGAGAGAGGGCATCGGGCTTCACGTTGCGGGACCCAGGTCGGTAGGAGAGGGAGAAGTTGAAGCGGGTGAGGAAGAGAGACCAGCGGGCCTGACGAGAGTTGAGCCTCATGGCTGACTGGAGGTATTCAAGGTTCTTGTGGTCAGTCCAAACCAAGAAAGGCTGCTCGGTTCCCTCCAACCAGTGACGCCATTCCTCCAACGCCAACTTAACCGCCAACAGTTCTCGGTTGCCAATGTCATAATTCCTCTCAGCAGGGGTCAGGCATCGGGAGAAGAAGGCGCATGGATGGAGCTTCTGGTCCCCGGCAGCCCGCTGGGACAGAACAGCTCCCACTCCCACATCGGAGGCGTCCACCTCCACCACGAACTGTCTCTCTGAGTCCGGAACTTGGAGGATGGGGGCCGATGTAAACCGTGACTTGAGTGTCTGAAAAGCTTCGTCGGCCGCAGCAGACCACCGGAACAGAACCTTGGAGGTGAGTGCCGTGAGGGGTGCATCCACAGTACTGTAGCTACGGATGAACCGTCGGTAAAAATTGGCGAACCCCAGGAACCTTTGGAGCTGCTGGCGGGAGTCAGGAACAGGCCAGGTGTTGACAGCAGAGACCTTGGCGGGGTCCATCTTGATGTTCCCTTGGCCAACGATGTATCCTAGGAAGGAGACTGACGGGGAGTGAAACTCGCACTTCTCAGCTTTAACAAAGAGCGAGTTCTCCAGGAGCCGATGTAGAACTGCCTGGACGTGGTGTACGTGTTTCTCCTTGGTCCGTGAAAAGATGAGGATGTCATCAAGATAGATGATCACATACTTGTTCAATTGGACCTGGGTTTTTATCCGGTTTTTTGCCTCCCCCAGGAGATCACGAGGTTCTTGGGGTGGAGAGGGGTGATAGCGGTATAAAGGGGAGGGTAGTGTCTTGTGTTCTGTGTCTTGTGTCTACTGTTTGTGGGTAAGTGTGTCTGTTTAGTGTTCAGCCATGAGCGAATGGCGGTGCGGGCTCGATGGACCTGGTGGTCTGCTCTCGCACCTACTTTCTATGTTTCTATGTCTATGTTTCTATGTTGTTCAACATGTCTCTGAGAACGTCATTAACCAAAGCCTGGAAGACGGCCGGGGCGTTGGTGAGGCCAAAGGGCATCACCAGGTATTCATAATGTCCCGTGGGAGTGTTGAAGGTGGTCTTCCACTCATCTCCCTCTTTGATGCGGACCAAGTGGTAGGCGTTGCGTAGATCCAACTTCGAAAAGATGGTTGCTCCCTCCAGGAGCTCGAAAGCAGAGGAGATGAGTGGGAGAGGGTAGCGATTCTTCACCGTGATGCCGTTGAGCCCCCGGTAATCTATGCAGGGATGCAGAGATTTGTCCTTCTTCTCCACGAAGAAGAACCCAGCCCCAGCAGGAGACGAGGAGGGACGGATGAGACCAGCAGCCAAGGAGTCGTTTATGTATTTCTCCATGGCGCCTCCTCAGGGGCGGACAGGGAGTAAAGGCGACCCCTAGGAGGAGCAGAACCAGGCAGGAGGTCTATGGCGCAGTCATAGGGCCGATGAGGAGGAAGGGAGGTGGCCCTAGATTTGCTAAAAACCTCCCCAAAGTCATGGTACTCGGCTGGGACCCCCGTCAGATCTAGAGCAGAACTGGAGCAGGTGGCCGGTTGAGGAGCTGAGGCTTGCTTCAGGCACACTTGGTGGCAGGAAGGGCTCCAACCCAAGATGACCCCCGTGCTCCAGTCGATGTTGGGGTTGTGTCGCCGAAGCCAGGGGTAACCCAGGATGAGGGGAAGACGGGGAGATTGCAGGATGTGGAACTGGATGGTCTCATGGTGATTACCAGACAGGAGCATGCGCATTGGGACCGTCTGGTGAGAAACAGTCCCCAGGAGATGGCCGTCGAGGGCGTTGGCGGGAACACGTTTAGGCAGGGGAACACAACTGATGCCTAGCTGGCGGGCTAGTTCCATGTCCATAAGATTAATGTCACAACCAGAGTCTATGAAGGTGGCGAGGGTGTGAGAACCATCAGACAACAGCAGACGGGCATGACAAAGAGGGCGTCGGGCAGAGGAAAGTTCAGAGGTTCGACTCACCAGTAATTCCTCCGCTACTGGCGAGTCTGGCATTTTACTGGACACTTGGAGATGTAATGACCCGCCCGGCCACAGTAGAGACAGAGGTTCACCCGACACCGACGTTCCCGTTCCTCGGGGGTGAGACTGGTGCAACCCACCTGCATGGGTTCGGGTTGCCTCGACGGTTGCCCCGACGAGGGTAGTCCAGTCTCCGGAGAAAAACGAGCTTGGGTGGATAACTGGTGGACCGCCTGTCCCTGTCGCCTTTCCCGACGTCTCGCCAGGATGCGTCGGTCCAGACGGGTCGTTAGCTCGATAAGCCCATCTAGAGAAGAAGGAAGGTCGTGGGACACCAACTCATCCTTGATATAGTCATTCAAGCCCAGCAAGAAAGTGTCACACTGGGCCGGGGCATTCCAATCACTCTGACGGGCCCTGATGCGAAAGTCAATGGCGAAGTCAGCGACGCTCTGGTTCCCCTGGCTCAACCCCAGCAGACCTCCTGCAGCGTCCGGACCCATCGAAACCTCACCGAACACCATGCGAAGCTCCGCGGCGAAGGCCTGGAAAGAGGAGCAAGCCGGCTTGCGTCGCTCCCATTCAGCCGTTCCCCTCAGCCGAGCTCTGCCAGTCAGGTGATTAATGGTAAACGCCACTCTCGCCGCTTCCTGGGCAAAGGTGTAGGGCTGTAGGGCAAAGAGAATGGAACAGTTCGTGATGAATGGGTTGCAGCTCTCCGGGTCTCCAGCGTAGCGCTCCGGGGTTCCCACCTGGGGCTCAGGTGATGGTCCTGGCGGACCGGGAGCTGGTGCTGTCGGAGCCGGAGGCGAAGCATGGGGTGTAGCCTGGGCGAGGGTGGTCGTCAGCCGTTGGACCTGGGTGGCTAGTGCAACCAATGCTTGCTCTTGGTTTTACACAGCCTGTCGAACCTCGGAGTTGAAGGCAGTGAGCATAGCTTCGTGCTGCAGGAGCGTGTGCTCAATCCTCTCGAAGCGGTTTGACGGAGACGTTGTGTGCGCTGAGTCCATTGTGGCCAGATTGTACTGTAACGGGTATAGCTTGGACCCAATAGCAGCACAGAATCAGGCAGGTATAATTGGTAATGAACTTTATTACGATACTGTAACACAGAGCAGTAACACAGGGATGGGTACACCGTACTCACACAGAGGCTCAGGATTGAGCGAGGGTTCCGAAGAGGGGCAGGCAGGAGACGTAGTCGGGGTAGTGGAAGGTCCGGCAACCAGGAGATCCAACACACAATGCAAACAAACCAGCGAGGGACAGATGAAAGAAGAGTCAAAGCCAGGCAGGAAGTCGAGGAGCCGTTGCAGGGGTACACCAAACAGCCCAGGAGAGAGGCAGACAGAAACCAGGAGGTATGGGACGAAGGCCGTGGTCGGGGACAGAAGGCTGATGTGATATCCGGGAAGACGACAGGACGGAATGGTCAGGGGCATGCAGGTTCGAATCCGTGTATCAGTCGGGAAATCGCTGGAGAGCCTTGCATGAATGCTGAGAACAATCTGGCACTGTGTGAACGGTGAGGAGAGTCTATATACTGGGTTAATAGGTGATCAGAGGCAACTGAGTGCAACAGGTGAGGAGAGTTGGGCTGATGAGAGGGGCGTGACAGGCAGGCAGGTGAGGAGAAGGAGGGACCGGTGGAAAAGTACTGGGAGGTGAAGTGGATGAGAATGAGGAGAGGGCAGACTGTGACACTAACAATCTGTTAAAGTCTCAGAACAGAGTCCTAGTCACACAGCACAGAAGCAGGGCCTTCTGCACACCATGACCATGTCACCTACTGTGTCTGCGTACATGGAGCCATCCACTTGCATTAGGTCTGCAGCAGTCTATGCATTAAAATACAAAGTGGTAAAGCTCTGATTGCTGCCGGCCTTTCTGCAGATTCTATTCACTGCCCCTGTTTTTGAGTTACTGCTTGGCAGCTGTCAACATTATCTAGACAAAAACAATCACTGAAATGAGGTCATGATATTTTTTATTCATTGACTTGCTATCATGTCACATTAAAGCTGCAAGAACTGCTTGCTGCATTGATTTTCTCGAGCGAGCAAGCAAGCAGAGGGCCCTCAAGAATGAGAGAGAGTACAGTTTGATGATTGGTAGTTAATGCATCCACTGACTGTGGTCTCTAATGAATTGTGAATTAGTTTCTGCTCATTAGACTGTGCCGTCTTTTTGAAGGGCATTAACACCAGTTAATGAAGCAAATTTTTATGGTCTCTATTTGAAATATTATTTTTCAGCTACCATTTTTATTTTCTGCCCCTTTTGGTCAAAGCCCTGCAGTGTCAGTTTATAGAGTCACAGAGTCGTACAGCGTTGAAACAGGCGCTTCGGTCCAAGTTGCCCACACCAACCCACATATCCCATCTACACTAGTCCCACCTTTGGTCCATATCCCTCTAAACCTGACCTAGCCATGTACCTGTCTAAATGTTTCTTAAACATTGCGATAGTCCCCACATCTGTTACCTCCTCTGGCAGCTTGTTCTATACACCCACCGCCATTCATGTAAAATAAGTTGTCCCTTAGGTTCCTATTAAATCTCTCCCCTCTTACCTTAAACCTCTGTCCCCTGGCTCTTGATTTCCCCTACGCTAAGCAAGAAACACTCTTTACCCAATCTATTCCTCTCATGATTTTGTACATCTCTATAAGATCACCCCTCATCCTCCTGCACTCCAGGGAATTGAGTCTGAGGCTGCTCAACCTGTCCCTATAGTTCAGGACCTTGAATCCTGGCAACTTCCTTGTAAATCTTCTCAGCACCTTTTCTAGCTTAACAACATCTTGACAACATATTAAGAATGGTGAGCAGGTGAGATCTCACCAGGCTTTTCCTTCTTGTGCTTAAATACTATGTTGTTTTGTAAGCTATTTAAATTTCATCACCTCATTTTCTTCATTATGTTGGGTCACAAAACTAGTCCAGTCAAGAAGGTAAGCGATCATTTTCAGCTGTCGTGATCAGAGGTACTTGCCTGTGGTTAGAACCAGGTTAGTATGTGATTCTACAACACAAAGTATTGGAACAATATCAGCCAACATCTGTCGAAGGAATGGATAAGCAATGTTCTGGGTCGGGACCTTTCTTCAGATCTAATTCTGTTCTTGAAGATTACACTCAGATTTGGAAATCCGTAGGTAGGATTGCTGCACATGTGCCGTTGTTTGATCAGGCCATATACCCAGTCATTGGAGTTAGAAATCGCTAAATATCTTCACTATCCGTCATGGCTATGATTATAAGGAGGCAACTCACAACACAAGGTATGTGGCTGGGATAGACACAAAATGCAGGAATAACTCAACTGGTCAGTCAGCAGCTCTGGAGAAAATGCATAGGTGACGTTCCGGGTTGGGACCTTACCTGGCTGGAAACAGGGCCCCAACAGGATAAAGTGAGAAATACTTTGAATATTTGCAGCTTAACTGGAAAATTGAGATGGCTTGGACAGGGAACCGAATGCAGATGATTGTAAAGCCTTTACAAAGTGTAAAGGATAGAGGGGGAGCTGAATTAAGAGCAAAATCATTGCAATGATAAGGAAGGCTATAACAAACCTGTAGTGGAGACTTAATAGAAAGAATTAAGAAATAGAAAAGGATTTACCTTTCTCAATTGAGATATGTGAAGCCTCCTGGGCAGAGTAGCCCTGAATTAGTAGAGTATATGAGAATGGGAATTAGATTAGCTCAAAAAAGAGGGCATGGTTTCAAACGGAATTTTCACATTTGATCTCAAAAGGAGAACGATAAACCAGTTTGGGGGAATTACAAAGTACATCTGAGCTTATAGAAAACATAGAAACATAGAAATTAGGTGCAGGAGTAGGCCATTCGGCCCTTCGAGCCTGCACCGCCATTCAATATGATCATGGCTGATCATCCAACTCAGTATCCCGTACTTGCCTTCTCTCCATACCCCCTGATCCCCTTAGCCACAAGGGCCACATCTAACTCCCTCTTAAATATAGCCAATGAACTGGCCTCGACTACCCTCTGTGGCAGAGATTTCCAGAGATTCACCACTTTCTGTGTGAAAAAAGTTCTTCTCATCTCAGTTTTAAAGGATTTCCCCCTTATCCTTAAGCTGTGACCCCTTGTCCAGGACTTCCCCAACATCGGGAACAATCTTCCTGCATCTAGCCTGTCCAACCCCTTAAGAATTTTGTAAGTTTCTATAAAATCCCCTCTCAATCTCCTAAATTCTAGAGAGTATAAACCAAGTCTATCCAGTCTTTCTTCATAAGACAGTCCTGACATCCCAGGAATCAGTCTGGTGAACCTCTCTGCACTCTCTCTATGGCAATAATGTCCTTCCTCAGATTTGGAGACCAAAACTGTACGCAATGCTCCAGGTGTGGTCTCACCAAGACCTTGTACAACTGCAGTAGAACCTCCCTGCTCCTATACTCAATTCCTTTTGCTATGAAAGCTAACATACCATTCGCTTTCTTCACTGCTTGCTGCACCTGCATGACTACTTTCAATGACTGGTGTACCATGACACCCAGGTCTCGCTGCATCTCCCCTTTTCCTAATCGGCGACTTCAAAGATTAAATTGTGAAACTAAATTACACAAAGTATGATTGAGTTCTTTTGAATTTATGAAGTGTTCTAGATATTGAAGGAAACAGAAGACTAGAGTAGACAGAAACTACATGCACTAGTTATAGTCTAGGACCAAAGAATGGAATGTAATTTAAATGTTACAGCTAGGTTTTTCAGGAGTGGAGTTAGGAAGTGTGTTTACATGGAAAGTTACAGCTTATTTTTGAATATGGACATTGATTCTCACTCAGTTGTTACCTAGCCGTCTCAGATACACTTTGATCATCAGAGTTCAAATGTCCAAATGCCTTTTAAATGTAGTTATAGTACCTGCCTCAACTACTTCTTTTGGTAACGTGTTCTATATGCTTAACACTCTCTGAGAAAATGTTGTCCCTCAGGTTCCTATTAAATCTTTCCCCTCACATTAAACCTATGCTCTCCTGTTCTTGGTTTCCCTACCCTGGGAAAAAGGTTGTGCATGACCCTCGTGATTTTATACACCTCTATAAGATCACCTCTCAACTTCCTGTGCTCCAAAGAGTAAAGCCCTAGCCTGCCCAACCTTTCCCAATACTTCTGACACTTGAATCTTGGCATTATTGTCATAAATCTTCTCTGCATTCTTTCAGGCTTAATGACATCTTTCCACGAGCAGGGTGACCAAAACTGACCAGTCCAGGGGACAAAGAACAGTAAGTGCCTCAAGCCAAAGAAGTAGCGAGGGTGAGAACATTGACTAACTGGAAGATCAAAGATAGATGGAAGGGTAAACGGACAGAGCTGAAGAAAGCTAGGAAATAAAAAATATGAAAGTGCAGAAAAAAGGTGAATGGGATCTCATTTGGATCTTTATTGGACAGTCCAGGTAGAATTCAAGCTTTATTTGAAGAAATTGCAATTCGGCTGAAAGGCCTTCTCCAGCCTGTGGAAGCCGTTCTGATTATGCAGGTCCCTCTGATGGTTTTACACTCTGTGTTTTTAATACAAACACTGAAGTTCAATCCCAGAGATCCATCTTAAAGTAATCAAGTTCAACTCGTATTGAATGGATGTACTTATCTACATGCCTTGGATCATGGTGCCTGGGTATAAGAAATAACAACCTGTTTCACACCGAGAAACTCCCATTTATCCTTCCTCCTGGGCTACTGTTGTAAGATTGAATCAGACTGGCACTTAACTTTAAACTGCACTATTTGTAAGGTCTGCACTGAATAAATATTTGCGTGGATTTGTTGTTGAGCGAGAATTGTTTTCTGTGTTTTAATCCAGTTGTCAATGTTGTAAAAAGCAAAGAACACAAGATTGCATCAGGTTTAAGTTTAGTTACTATTCTAAAATGCTTTCTCCAAGATTGTAATTTGCTTTTATCTCTGTTTTATCAACCTGTCAGCTCCCACCATACAATTACCTTTCCAATGACAGAGTAAATCTTATTTATAATGAGGTGCTGCTTTGGCAGTCTGTGGCGTTGTTCTGAAGAGTTTTCTTTGTGTTTTTCCAACTGTTAGCTGAACAATTTAATTTCAGCAGTCACACTTTAAGCACCATATCCTGCTCTCCCAGTTAGTCTCCGGCTATTCAGTTGTCTTTTCCGTGTGCCGTAAAAAGTTCAGCTGGTCCATGCACCCCTACATCACTCCAGCCAAAGAATGATGAAATGTATTGAGCACTTAGCGACCCATCTGGTCTTAAATCTGGGGGTTAAATGCACACCAGAAAGCTTTGCTGACTGAAACGAAAATGTCTTAATTAAATGAGAACTACTGGAGTTGAACCATTGATGAGGTGCTACAATTGCGTGGGAAAACGGGAGAAATTGGGACTGTTCTGCTTGGAGAAGCAATAATTGAAGTGAGATTTAATAGGCATTGAAAAATATGAGGTGTTTTGATGGAGTAAATAAGAATGATTTCAACTGGCCGGGGGAGCAGCTACTAGAGAACAGATCTTAAGTACATGTCAAGTGAATGAGAAGGAAGATGGAGGAGGACTTTTGTTTTTACTGAGTGTGCTGTTGTCATGCAATGCACTGCATGAAAATGGAAGCAGATTCAGCAGTAATTTTGAACATTGAATTGAATAAATGATAGAAGAGGAACAATATTCAGGGCAATGAAGAATAAATCAACGGAGCAATGAATCAATGACACAATGAAGATTGGTGCAGTGAGACCATTTTATTGGCCCTTTGCATGAGTTTTATTTTGGATGGTTCTAATCACGTTCCTAATCTATGGTAGCACAGGATCTGTAGACAGAGGCTCAGTTTCTATGGTTTGTTGCAACATCATTGTCTTGGGTGTTTCAGGCTACCAGGTATTGGCCTCCCTTTGTAGTTTGATTAAACAGGACTTGCTACCTGCTGGAGCTGGTGGAAATGCTCTCCCGGTGACTGTCAAGGGCTCTGGAAGTCTTTGGCAGATTTTGTCAGTCTGCCCTGCAAGAGTCTTCTTCTTCTTGTGTATGGCGTGCACAGCCTAAAGTTGTAGGACAACTTGTTCTATTTGATCTTATTTGATTGTGCACACCAGGTTGATTGCATTCGTTGAAACAGGGCGGACCACGTGAAGGTTGCAATCTCCCACCCCACCCTGTGAATAAGACAGGCAGCACATGCCATGTTAAGTAGATTGTTACGTAAATGTGCGTTTCCACAGATAATGCATGTGAGGGAATTTGAATTTACATAAGAACATAAGAAAGGGAGTGAGTAATATGACATAAAATCCTTTCAGCCTTTTTTGCTAATCAATGGATCAACGGTGCTTAATTGTCACATGTACTCACCAACTTCTTTAATACTATTTTTTGACTAATTCCTGTTTACTGTTGTGGGTGATTCTACCATTGTGTGACATGTGTATGCACCCCCAGGGTATTTGTAAAAGATGCAATGCCATTACCTTAAAAATAGTTAAAATAACCTTGGGGAAAACACAAAGTATTGGAGTAACTTCAGCAGGTCAGGCTGCATCTATGGAGGACCTTTAGGGTCAGGATCCTTCTTAAAGAGTTCTTCAGGTGTATATCAGATAGCTGAGCATCCTTCATGATTCCTCCGCTCGGTTCGCAATAACCAATGTGGCTCAGCACTTCAACTCCCCCTCCGATTCCGAATCCGACCTTTCTGTCCTGGGCCTCCTCCATGGCCAGAATGAGGCCCACCGTAAATTGGAGGAGCAGCACCTGATATTTTGCTTGGGTAGTTTACTGTCCAGCAGTATGAACATTGACTTCTCCAATTTTAGGTGGACCCTGCTTTCTCCTTCTTTCCTCTCCCCTTCCCAGCTCCCCCCAGCCCACAGTCTCCGCCTCTTCCTTTCTTCTTCCCGCCCTCCCCCACCCCCACATCAGTCTGAAGAAGGGTCTCGACCCGAAATGTCGCCTATTTCCTTCGCTCCATAGATGCTGCCTCACCTGCTGAGTTTCTCCAGCATTTTTGCCATCCTTCATGATTTCTTCTTTCTCCAGTACTCCCCCCTCAGCAGTCTGTTCAAGCAGATGTAAGGGCTGGTTGCAAGAGGACCAACATGAGCCATTAAAACTTGACTCATGACTCCGCTGCAGATAGCGAACATTGAGGCACAGAAGTACTCCAGCCAAAGCCATCTGTCCACCTGAGGTTTGTTGTTGCCATTGACTACACTGGCGGAGCCTTTCTAAACGCAGGTGTCAGCCTGTTGATGATGCCCCTGATCTGCCATTTCATGCTGAAGAAGGTGCGGACCCTGGAGCCATTGTGTTGAGGATGAGGAAAAATGCGCAATGAGTGCCAGGGAGTTACGTACTGGATGCCCGACATACATCAGTAGCACTGAGACTGAGTTCGCCTCCAGCAGTGCCCACAGTTGACCTTTACAAGGAATTCTCTCTGTAACTTGCCTCCATATTGCCAAGTATAATTAGACACAAAGTGCTGGAGTAACTCAGAGGGTCAGGCAGCATCTCTGGAGAAAAAGGATAGGTAGTGTTTAATTTCGAGACCCTTCCTGATAACTTTTCCCCTAATGATGGATCTTACAAGTGGCACTTATGCCTGAACATAGTCCCAAATGGTGCCACTTCTCCTTGGGCAGTCTCTCGGTATAGAGGATGACTTGTTTGTGCTCCAGTTTTTGGGTTCTGAGTAACTAATTAAGTTAATGCTTCAATGGAACTTCATTGGTACGTGTTCCAGGATACAGTGTGTGCTTCCAATGCATGATCTTGTAGTCCTGAATAAAACCCCAAATGTTGCTTCCCAACTTTGAATGACTTGTGAACCAGCGATGTCCAGGATTCACTGGAGATGTCGATTCATTGAAGACGTCGATTCAATGAGGATGAAGATTTAATGAAGTTGTTGCATTTCTACATGGAAGCTTTGAACATTCCTTGAATCGTCTGAAGCTCAATGAAGAATTAGTTATGCAAGACGCATAATTATATTCATGTCCCAAACGTTATTTAGTTTGTTAAAGGGCAGCTTATCAAACAAATTGGTTTTGAGATACAAAGAGTAAAAGAAAAGCAAATATTTGAGAGTGGAAATCTTTGTTTCAAACAAATCAAGAAATGAACAAATTATTATGTTATTTTTAGTGGAGATGTGTTGAATGTGCAGAACTGTATCAATATCTTTTTATCAAAATGACAGACATTAAGTAAATTGGACGCTACACGTGCCAAAGTTGTTTTTAGATTTGTTGTTTTGTTTGCCTCCCATTATCACATTTTGGTAGTTAATTTTATTGTGACTTTGGTCAGTAACTCGTTAGTCAATAGGAAAATAATTTAGTTGTTTAGCTTGAACTAAAGTAATTATTAGGCTTTACAGATGACTAATATCCACTCGGACCTCTGAGCGAAATGGTGCAATGAAGAGTCCTGAAACTGTAACACCGGCTATAATCAAAGCAACTCCCTTGCATCTTCCTGCTTTGTTGTTTCCACTGCTACTGTACTTATATTTCCACTGCTACTTTAACCTTGCTCTTAATATTTTATACCTGTAAGCTATGATGTTTACCACTGAATTTCTTTCCTGTGTTAGTCTAATAGTATTGGGCAGCATTCTGTGATTATAATGCCAAATAATGAGTAAAAAGTAGTTCATTCGTGTACCGAGTTAATGAAAATATGATGAGATGGGCATATAAACTAAACATTATTTTGAAAATAATGTTTCAGTTCTGTGCACAAAAGTAATTGTATTCATGAGAGGGACCTTTCTGCAGTAATAGCTGTCTCTTTCATTACACTTTATAGATTGTCTGCTGCTGAATTTTATTTCGGTGTATAATCTAAATTCTAAGAGGATTTGGGGCTCTGTAGAGACACATTATAAGTACAAAGGTTTGAGTATAATTTGAAAACTGAACAGCTGCTGCATTCTTTTATTCATTGCTTATTTGATGTGCTGACTAGCTCTTGTAGCGTCCCAAGAGGCTGAAGTCAACAGAGCATTTCAATGGATGAATAAGGCTTGTTTACCTTGGCAGGAACTCAAGGGGCAATTAATATTGTTAAAAGCATTGAATCCCTTTGCAAACCCCCCACTCTCCTGAGTGGACAAATAACCATCGACACACCAGCAAACCAAGTGATCCCATGGCTGATTTCCGCACTAGGTTATCCTCCATTGTTAGGTCAAAGGATGAGGGATCCTTTAGAAGGATGAGGGAGGACTTCATTGACACTTACCGAATAGCGAAAGGCGTGAATAGAGTGGATGTAGAGAGGATGTTTCCACAAATGGGAGTGTCTAGGACCAGAGGCCATAGCCTCAGAATAAAAGGACGTACCTTTAGAAAGGAAATGAGGAATTTCTTCAGTCAGAGGGTGGTGAATCTGTGTAGTTCATTGCCACAGAGGTTGTGAAGGGCATCAATGGATTTTTTGAAGGCAGAGATTGATAGATTCTTGATTAGTACAGGTGCCAGGGCGTATGGGGAGAAGGCAGGGGAATGGGATTGGGAGGGAAAGAGAGATCAGCAATGATTGAATGGTGGAGTAGACAATGGGCCGAAAGGCCGAATTCTGCTCCTATAACTTATGAACAGATGAATTGATGGATTAGGAGGGGCTATGATGCCCGATTGTATTGTGCAATGCTTCCAAATCTTTTCCATACCATGATGCTATTTAAATGTGGGAAATATTTTGTGATGCAGCCAACATTTTCACAAATGTGCATTACATTGCTGTTTGTGGACTTAAAACAATTTATTTAATGCCTTCGTTGAACAGATAAATGGCGTTGTACCAGTACTGAGCAAGTGAGAAACAAAACAACACTAATGTTAACCTTTAAGTATCTTTCGACTTTGGATTTTAGAGATACATCGTGGAAACTGACCCTTCATTCCACTGAGTCCACGCTGACCAGCAATCACCCTGTATACTAAAACCATCCTAAACATCAGGGACAATTAAAATGTTTACAGAAGTCAATTAGCCTACAAACCTTGTATTTGTACGTCTTTGGAATGTGGGAGGAAGCCGGAGCACTCATAGAAACCCACCTGGTCACAGGGAGAATATATAAACTCCATATGGATAGCATCCATAGTCAGGATGGACCCCCGGGTTTCTGGCGCTGTAAGGCAGCAACTCTATTGCTGAGCCACTGTGCCACCCAATCTTTGTGAACCAATTTTTCACTTTTGTAACCCAAATTGGGAACCACTGATGTTGTGGGTGATATTGGAAAATCAGTGCATTGTACGAGGTGTTCATTTGGGTGGGCTGCAGTGCAGCTAATGACCGGAAGACCTGCTCTGTGAGAAATAGCCACAGAGCATGTGGGGTTGGCTTTGCGCAAGAACCACTACCTTATAGAAGAAAATTGGAAGAGGAGCGAAATATAGGCGTTAGTGTACATGCCATGTTATTAAGGTGTTTGAACTAAGATATCTATTTGTAATTGTACTTTGCAAATAGTGATTCGAAGGAGCCATTTAGACTCCCAGAACTTCCCCATCAGTCCTATTAACTCCACTTCCTTTTCTCACTCGTATAGCCATCAACACCCACCTAATTCTCCCACCACCCATATGCACGGGATGGATTTATAATAACCAATTAACCTACAACCAACATATCTTTGGGATGTAGGTGGAAACTAGAGGATGTTGGAGAGACCACATGGTCACAGAAAGAAACTCCGAGCTCCAGAGATAACAGAACGTGGGTCACAGCAGTTGCGATACAGCTGCACCACCTGCCGCTGTGCTGCTTGCAATGCCATGTTTGTAAATGAAGCAGGAAGACTGCAGTACTTTCAATGGCACAGAATGGCACAGGAGCATGAAGTGAGGCAGGTGCTCAGGGCGGTGAACCCGAGGAAGGCTGCCAGCCCGGATGGCGTGACAGGAAGGGTTCTGAAGGAATGTGCAGACCAGCTCTCCGAGGTCTTCCGAAAATCTTCAACCTGTCCCTGTACAAATCCATCATCCCACCGTGCCTGAAGTCTGCCACAATCATCCCACTACCAAAAAATCCTGTTATCAGCGACCTTAACGACTACCGACCGGTCGCTCTCACACCAGTCATCATGAGGTGTTTCGAGAGGCTGGACCAGCAGCACATCAAAGCCAGCCTCCCACCCACCTTCGATCCACACCAGTTTGCCTACAGAGCAAATAGGTCCACTGAGGATGCCATCGCCACTGCTCTTCACACTGCACTGACCCACCTCGAACACCAGGGGAGCTATGTGAGGATGTTTTTCATTGACTTTAGCTCCGCCTTCAATACCATTATCCCCAGCAGACTGGTCACCAAACTCATGGATTTAGGACTCTCCCAACCCATCTGCCTCTGGATCAAGGACTTTCTGTCTCACCGCCCCCAAACCGTCAGACTGGGCCATCACCTCTCCACCCCCATCACACTCAGCACCGGCTCCCCACAGGGCTGTGTGTTGAGCCCCCTCCTCTACGCCCTCTACACCCACGATTGTGCCCCCGCCCACTCCACCAACACCATCGTCAAGTTTGCGGACGACACGACTGTGGTTGGACGTATCTCAGGAGGAGATGAGACAGCCTACAGGGAGGAAGTCCAAAAACTGGCAGCGTGGTGTTCAGACAACAACCTCATCCTAAACACCACAAAAACAAAGGAAATTATCATAGACTTCCGTAAGAACAGTGCAGCCCCCAAACCCCTATTCATCAATGGGGACTATGTGGAAAGGGTCTCAGACTTCAGATTCCTGGGCACACAAATTACGGAGGATCTCTCCTGGACTACAAACACCACCACAACAGTCAAGGAGGCCCAGCAGCAACTCTACTTTCTGAGGATCCTCAGGAAAAACAACCTGGAGGAGAAGCTGCTGGTGTCCTTCTACCACTGCTCCATCGAGAGTGTGCTGGCGTACTGTATAACCACATGGTATGCCAGCTGCTCTGCAGCGGACAGGAGAGCCCTTCAAAGGGTCATCAACACTGCACAAAAAATCACTGGCTGCCCACTGCCCTCTGGCAGACGGTACAGGGCAGGGCAGCCAACATCCTGAAGGACCCTTCCCACCCTGGACACAACCTGTTCCACCTGCTGCCCTCTGGCAGACGGTACAGGTCTTTCAAAACTCGCACAAACAGACTCAGAGACAGCTTCTACCCCATAGCCATACGTGAACTTAACAATGCAAAATAAGAAATAACACTCACATTCAACTGAATGGTTCTACCTCAGCTGCTATTGTTATTTATCTGTAATTTTTTTTAATATGTATATATTTTTACCTTTTCTTATATATTTAAAATTGCTCTTGTGAATTGCACCGTGGGATTGACTTTTAAATTTTGTTGTACCATGTGCAATGACAATAAAGAGATTCATTCATTCATTCATGTGTTTTTTATGATATATCTATTATTATGTAAAAGTCTGTGGCTGCCGCCTGCCCACCGTCCGGGCTGCCGGCTGCCTTTCTTCCTTTTGATTCGCTGCTCCTTCCTATCAGCTTCCAACACACTTCACAACAAAGTTGCAAGACAGGAACACTCTGAACTTTTCACCTCAATGGGATATCACAGCAAGTGCTTCAACAGGAGGGGGAGGGCCAATTAGTATTGCAATTGGAACTGCTGCAGCAGGTAGGGGAGGTGCAATTGGCATTTTTTTTTCAATCCACTGCTGAGGGAGGCAGGGGAGTGCTGGAATCTTACATTTGGGAACGGGTTCAGTTCCGTTGGAGGAGACGGGTGCATGGTGGAATATTGGGTTGGGGGATCACACCATTGGGGGATCAGACCCAACGGGTCTGCACTTGGTCTAGTATAAATATATAGTGCAGGTTGGGGAGCAGTGAAAATCACTGCCATTCATTGAGGAATGGAACTCCTTCCTCATTTTTTAGCCCAATTTTGCTCCCAGACTCTCCTGGGTTATGTATGATGCTAGAAGAGCTCATCTGCTTTGTTCCAATTATGTCTATCAACTCCACTCCTGATGAAGCATTATCGGTTGTTTACCAGTGACTAATGTTTCTTGTTCCAAAGATCCCAATTAAGAGCCTGCGTGAGATTATCTATTTGCTCCAATTAGTGGTGAATTATAGAGCACAGTTTGTGGGAATAGTGGAAAAGGTTCTTCATATCATGTTACTTAAATTTACAGAATGACGTTTCTAGAGTGTGGCAGATTCTGTAAATTACAAGTAATTAGAGCGGTGTTGTCTTGGGACTTTGCTAATTAATCTGCCTTACTTCTGTCCTTCCTATTATAATGTATGTGAGAATATCTCCCCCTAAAAGATTTTGACGTGGAATTTCTTGTAATCCAGCACCAGGTGCCAAATTGTATTTTTATTTATAGCAGTTGGGCAATATAAATGGGAGATGTTGTAAATCGCAGAGGCTTTAATTGGATGGTGGAAGAAGCAGAAGTCTCTGGAATCAGTTTGGGGGTCCCAGTAGTTTCAAAGTTAATTATTTATCTAAAGGCCTCCATGACGTGTCATGTGGATGATATAATCCCAAGTGATTTACAGATTCTTAGCCAAACATTCAGTGTGTGCCAACCAAATATTCTAATAGATTTTATTTCAGATCTAGCAAATAAACAGGGTATGATGTTTCATTAAATGTTCAAGTACCAAAAGGATTTGATATTAACTCATGAGGGAAAGTATTCTCCATTTTTGTGCATGAGCAGGCACATTGCGGTTTGATTCATGCCATAGATTTCACTGGAGTCAATGTCAAATGGATGATATGATGGGTTGTGAACTGCACAGAGACAATGAGCTATGATTCTACCATCAAGCTTCAACATGAGCATGTTGCACCATGCAGCCTTGCATCAGTGTTCAGCTTTGTACCTTTTGGATACACATAATGCGAAAAAAAAGGGTTTGTTAGTGCATTCATGTTAGCATACAATTAATTGTTGCTACAACATCTGCCTGTCTCCAGGAGGAATTAAAAAGAGAACATGCTGGAGACAGACAAAGTGCTGGAGTAACTCAGCAGGTCCAACAGCATCTCTGGAGGAAAATAATAGATGATATTTCTAGTCAGGACCCTTCTTCACCTCCACTGCTAAATCTACTCCAGGCATGCCTACTTTGAAGACATTCTCCTTGAAGAAGGATCTCAACCCGAATTGTCACCCATCCTTATCCTCCAGAGATGCTGCTTGACCCGCTGAGTTACTCCAGCAATTTGTGTTTGTCTTCGGTATAAACCAGCATCTGCAGTTCCTTCTTACACATGCTGTGGACAGGCTCGCATTACAATCAGGTCAGGCAGCACTGTGGAATGAGAAAGATAGTTAATAAAATTAAAACATTTTTTTAAAGTTGCTGAGAATGTAGGAAGGGGGAAGAGGACAAAAGGGATGTCTGCTGGAATGAGGGCAGGATTGCCAAGGCGATTCCATATTTATGGAGCCATCTTGTTGCTAGATTATTAAGGAAAGTTAATGGGAAAGAGAGGGGGAGAGAGATAGGGAATAAACAGATGGCCACATAAAAAATGCTGGTCAGAACCGTTGCTCAGATCCGAGACTAAAATGAATGGGGTGGAAGTGCCCAGAAGATCAGGAACGATCTATGCAGGAAACAAAATACAGGTGCACAACCTTTTATCCGACGATCCAAATAACGAAAACCTCCGAATAGCGACATTTTTTCGGTCCTTGAAGAAAGGTCCTTGAAAACGTTCACCGAGGGCGGCCCGCAGAGGTGACAGCGGAACCTCCGGTCGGTCCTCGAAGAAAGGGGAACTAAATCCCCATTCATAAAAGAGGTGAGGGTATATTGCGCGGGAGGGTTATTAATTGACAATATGCTGCTGCCTGCCCGCTGGGTTAAAAAGTTCCCACGGTAGACACGATACACAGTGTATCGTGAGTCTTGCGTGGGAACTTTTTAACAGCGTGCAGGCAGCAGTAGATTGTCGCTCCCTTCAGTTTCACCCCACCTACACCCCTCTGCTTCCCGGCCATGTGTGTGACCCCTTCCCTCCCCTCTCCAGCTCCCCGCTCATTGCACCGGCGCGGGGGCTTTGTACTGTCTTCACGTCGCGATGCTAGCAGCACAGTGCCAGTCACCGGAGACGTCTGGACCAACGGAACATCGACCCCCAGGCCCACTGCAAGCACGGAGATCCCAGATCAGCAACTCCAGCCCAGCCCCGTTCCAACTCCAGAAGAACACGCTCCCCGTATGGGCAGAAGCTGATGGTGTGCAAGAATAACGTCTTGTTCTTGGGGTGGCGCAGCTCGGGCTGTGGGCAAACTGCCACTTGTCGCCATAGCGGCCCATCGGGGAGCGGATTCCTCTGGAGTTGGAGGGGGAGGGGGGTATTGTGCTGTTTAATCGCCCCCTACTATTCCAGGGACAGGGAGACAGGACGTTCACCGAGGGCGGCCCGCAGAGGTGACAGCGGAACCTCCGGTCGGTCCTCGAAGAAAGGGGAACTAAATCCCCATCCATAAAAGAGGTGAGGGTATATTGCGCGGGAGGGTTAATAATTGACAATATGCTGCTGTCTGCCCGCTGAGTTAAAAGTTCCCACGGTAGACACGATACACAGTGTAGGCAGCAGCAGATTGTCACTCCCTTCAGTTTCACCCCACCTACACCCCTCTGCTTCCCTCCCCTCTCCAGCTCCCCGCTCATTGCACCGGCGCGGGGGCTTTGCACTGTCTTCAAGTCGGCGATGGCAGCCAGCAGGCTAGTGCAGTCACCGGAGACGTCAGGACCAATTGGACGTCGACCACCAGGCCCACCGCAAGCACGGAGAACCCAGAGACCCACAGCCAACAGCAGCCCAGCCCAGCCCCGCTCCAACTACAGAGGAACCTGGGTTGCGGATGACGGGGCGCAGCTCGGGGCGTCGTAGGGGCCCATCGGGGAGCGGGTTCCTGTTGGTCCTGACGTCTCCGGCCACCTGCTATCCTCCGGGAACTGTACCGCCCTTGCAGGAGAGTGGGGTTGTTTGCAGTTGCAGAGGGAGGGGGCAAGGGCGGTACAGTTCCCAGTCTCAGCTCCAGTCCAGGGGGGTGGCCGGAGACGTCAGGACCAACGGGACAGCGACCCCCAGGCCCACTGCAAGGACGGAGATCCCAGAGACCCACAGCCAGCAGCAACTCCAGCCCAGCCCCGCTCCAACTCCAGAGGAACACGTAGGGGCAGAAGCTGATGGTGTGCAAGGTACTTGTTCTTGGCATGGCGCAGCTCGGGCTGTGGGCAAACTACCACTTGTCGCCATAGCGGCCCATCGGGGAGCGGATTCCTCTGGAGTTGGAGGGGGAGGGGAGTATTGTGCTGTTTGATCGCCCCCTACTATCCCAGGGACAGGGAGACACAGCGGCTTTTTAGACTGGTGGGCAATCACTTCCAAAGTTCTGCCCACACAGTCAGTACACCTCTCCTACACTGCATTTCATACAAACATTTATTCTGCAAGAAAAAACGACATTGAAGACTCAAACTCGCGACCGAGTAACTGCCTGGATCGAGGCGCAAACTCGCGACCTTGCGGATATGAGCCGAACACTCTACCACTGAGCCAGCCATTAAAGTCTACGCTAAAAAATTTCCATTCCCAAGACCGACAAATTCTGAATTACGAAAAGTGTCTGGTCCCAAGGCTTTCGGATAAAAGGTTGTGCACCTGTACTGAATTACTGTTACAATTGGATAATCTTGTTCTGTCAGAGATGGGAGAAACAGGCTGTGTGAATTTGTAATTTGAAATTGTTGAATTTGATATTGATTCAGGAAGGCTGCGGTGTGCGTTATAGGGCCTGGCCCACTTTCACAACCTAATTCACGACCTCTGCCGAGTTTGCCCTTGACTCATACTCGCAGCATGGTCGTCACAAGGTCGTAGGTAGATTGTGATGCTAGTGGTAGGTACTTGTGGCATCAAGTAGGTCGGGGCGTTTTTTCAACATGATGAAAAATGTCCACGAGTAAAAAAGGCCGTGAATTAGGTCGTGAAAATGGGACAGGCCCTTTAGACAGAAGAAAAGGTGCTGTTCCTCAGGATTACATTGAACCTCATTGGACAAGGCAGAAAGGCCACTGTGCTCACTTGTATTTGCCGATAGCAGTGTATATAAAAACAATTGCTTATTCCTGCAGTTATAGTCAATCCCAGATTTTTACTAGTCCGGCATGAATGCTGGCAATCTCTGGGTTCAGTGGTCAATGTTAGCGTAGCAGGCTGGGTCTCTATTCCTTGGATCGCAGGAAGATGAAGGGTGATCTTATAGAAATGCACAAAATCATGAGAGGAATAGATCGGGTAGATGCACAGAGTCTCGCCCAGAGTAGGGGAATCGAGAACCAATGGACATAGGTTTACGAGGTACAGAACAAGCTACTGGAGGAGATAGTTGAAGCAGGTACTATCGCAATGTTTAAGAAACATTTAGACAGGTACTTGGATAGTAAAGGTTTGGAGGGATTTGGACCAAATGCAGGCTGGTGAGATTAGTGTAGATGGGATATGTTGGTCGGCATGGGCAAGTTAGGCTGAAGGGCCTGTTTCCATGCTGTATGACTCTATGACTCTATCCGAACAAACTTCAACTAATCCCCCTTCGCGGTCCACCCTCCAGTAGCAATGATGGAAGAAATTCTTCATTCATATTATAATCATGTTATTCCTTTCAGTTGTTTCCCAAAAAGAGTACATTCCACTCAATAATTAATTGAAATATTCTGGAAAGTTTAAAAGGTACTTATGTTGCAAGGAAGATTATTATGTGGGTTTTCTTGCCTGTAATGGAACTGCTTTGGAAAAAGACTGGTTTGAAAAAATGCATCTAATCGCAGAGGAAAATTGCTTTGTGCTGCATGATTTTGATGACTGATTCAATAACTATTAGGGAGCCCAATGTAGATCATTCTTTGGAATTACCACTCCCAATATGAAACCTTTAGCCTAAAGCCTGTTGTAAATATATATCTTTAATGTTTTGGTGACAACATGCTGTAGTTATAAATCCTATTCCATGAATTTCTTAATTTTCCTCAAATGCATTCCTTCAGTATTGTTTTTCATTATCAATCAAAAGCCCTTGCTTGATTATATAAGTACATATTTTTGGTTCACATGGTTGCTTTTGTTAAAAATGTACAGAATTGTCTTTTGATTTTTTATAAAAATCACCATAGAAACATCTACCCCGAAGCATGCAGTTGACCCTCGGAAAATTGAAGCTTTCACGCATGCAACTAACAGTTTTATTCAGCAAATGTGGCAAATGACGTGGTACAAAGGCACAGAAATGGATCTGGTGCAAATTGCCCATTACCTAGCTGGTGTGGCGGTGCATCTCAATGGAGCTGTGTATCCCTCACATCATCAGAAATAGCAGGAGACACTGAATCGCATTGATCCGTGCCTTCAGTGTTATTCTTCAAGAACACGGCTGGCCTTCCTTGTTTGATCCTCTGATCACTTAATCTTCCACAAAGATCAACGCTGAATATATTCAATACATAAAAATCCACTGCCTTTCAGAGTAAAGAATGCACAAACCTCTGAGTAAAGAAATGTGTCAGTTCTGAAAGGCACATCCCTTAATTTTGCAGCAATGTCCAAAACGCTGGACATTCCACACAAGAAAAGCAGCTTCTCAGTTTCCAAACTTGTTTGGATGCCTTTGCATCAAGATCTCATTATCTTACAATGTGGGAGAGTCCAGGATTAGAGGTCATAGCCTCAGAATTAAGGAACGTTCTTTTAGGAAGGCGTTGAGGAGAAATTTTTTTCTATGTTATCAGATACAGGACACCCGACTCCTGAAGCGGACACACTATTCTGAGCTCCGTCATGCCGAAGGAGTACTGTGATGTATTTCCACGTCAGAATGGTGAGCAACTGGGACGGCAGCAAGAGCAGGTGGTGTTCTTATGTTGCCGCGGACTTTGTCCCTATGAGTGGCAGAACCTGAAGATTTGGGAGGTGCCGTCTGAGTAGCCTAGGCAGGTAATTGCATTTTATGGAAGGTACAGGCAGCAGCCACTATGTGCCAGTGGGCGAAAGAATGAATGTTTGGGGTAATGAATTGGGCGCAGATCAATTAGGTCAATTATCCTGGAGAGTGTCAAGGCTCTTGAGATTTGGTTGTACTGCACTTATCCAGGCAAGTGGGGAGCATGCTGCCATACTACTAACCTGGGCATATAAATGGTGGAGAGATTTGTAGGATGTCAAAAGGCAGGTTACCCACTATCAACATCCTGGGAGATCACTGTTGACTGGACAGCCTAGTTGTCTAGACTAGACTAGCCTCCAATCTGCTCTTGTAGCCAATGTATTTTTGCGATTTCTCTAATAGATTGCCTGGTCAATAGTCACCCCAGATTATTAATTGTGGGGGACCCGGCAATAATAATGTAATTGAATGTCAAGGGATACTCAGACACACACTCAGTCACACACCGACAAACATCCTTGTGCAAATTAATTGAATTGTGGGCTGATTTTGCTATATCTTCATATGATGAGTTTCTATATCCATATTTGTTATATATTTTTCTGAATCCTATAAATCTCTCCCAAAATGTTCCTCTAGTCATTTTTCATTCTCAGGGTATTCATTTCCAGTCATTTATCGTCATTTGAGAAGGACTCGTCAAGCAATTTACAAAATGAGTATCAAGCAATTCACAAAATAGATATCACTCTAAAGAGGTGAACAAAGATCATAACCTTTCATCACCATTGCTCCAAATAACAGCAAGAGATCTCCCAAAGTTAGTAGGGGTGAACCAGGCTTCTCTATCCAAGATCATCACTATTACCCAAGAGGACAGGCAGGTGTGCCCGCAAAAGGAAGTTGACTCCAAGAGGTGATAGACACAAAATGCTGGAGTAACTCAGCGGGACCTCCAGAGATGCTGCCCGTACCCGCTGTATCTTCGGTGTAAACAAGCATCTGCAGCTCCTTCCAAGAAGTGATGCCTTGCTGATTCGGGAATGTAAGAAGGATCCGAGAAAGTCAACCGATGCCCTGCAGAAAGATTTGGAGGCAACAGGAATCTCAATAAGCTGGAGCACTGTGTGCTGATGCCTCATTGAAGTCGGTCGTGGAGCCAGAAGACCTGAGAGTAAACATCTAACTGCTGCGATGAGGAAGACATCATACCAAAATATAAAGATTGGACATGTGAGGATTGAAGAATCTTGTCATTCAGTGATGAAAGCCATTTCCTGGACTAATGTAGCCCATTGTTCGGAGATCAAATGGAGTCAATGAGAAAATGCCACATTGACCAGTTTGTCAAATATCATGAAAAGAAGATGTTCTGGGGTTGTTTCGCCTGCTGTGCTGTTGGTCTGTTCCACCCAGTTGACGGAATGATGAGATTGTCGCAACATATTGATCTATTGCAGAGAAGAAAGGTGTTGGAGAAGGCAAGTTATTCCAGATGGATCTGGGATATTCCAGCATTATGCCACGCATCAAAGATGGTGACCCAATTTTTCCAGCAGATGAGGTTACGTTTGTAGTGTGGCCTGTAACTCACCTGACATGAATCTTATCGAAAATTTATGGTCAATTATTAAGAAGATTAGAGTAAAAGGAAAGGACTGACGCACGAGATGCTCTCCGAGGCCATAATTAAGTTGTGGTATCAGGATAAAAAAATCCTCAGAAGCTCAGAATCTGTTTGAGTCCATGCCATGTCGAGTCAAAGAACTATGGTGGACATATCACAAACGTAGGACATAATGGTGCAATGACAATGAATAAGAGGTAGCCCTGCAATATGTATATCCGAGCGTATGCTTGATTCAACTAAATTGCACATGGATGTGAACACATACACATGTAAAAAACACACATAAATGTATGCGTGCACACACAAACATATATAACACACGCACACACCTATATATATATATATATATATATATATATATATATGTGTGCAGACGGACAGACACACACAGCCAGACACACACACACAGACAGGTACACACACAGACGGACAGACAGACAGACACACACAGACAGGCACACACAGACACAGAGTTAATCGTGCTTAGTTCTTAACTGAGGTTTTAAATGTCTGTCTGAATCCCATACTCAGGGCTGGTCACAGGCGTCTTCACCGGGCTACTAAAGTTCAGGGTTCTTGTCCATCGTGATGTCTGGTCTCCTAGAGGTTAGTAATTAAACCCCGACTCAGCTTGCCTCCCAATTGTTTCTCTTTCCCTGGACCAATACTTGTTGAGCATTTGATTATTAGTCAATGAGCAGACATTGTGGTCATTAACGACTCGTCCTGCCAGGGTATCACTAACCTGTGAGCCCAGACTGAACATCAGGCATTGCTGCTGTTGTGGATTCAGACCATCCACTTGTCCAAGGATAGGTTGACCAACCTTCCTTTGATTGCTTGCGCCCTAATCTGAGGAGCAGCTTGGCCATGGGAATGGCATCGTTATTCAGATGGGATAATAAGATTGTTGTGACATCATTATAAAGGAATCATACAGATTCAGATCGTATTGTTTTTAAATAAACTAACAATTATTCTAATCTGTTCCTAGTATATTCTTTATGTAGCTATTCTTCTTCAACTCTATGAAACTGATGTGCTACAATTCTGAGAACTATATTCTGCGTGCTGTGTCTTCCCCATTGCTCTATCAATTGTACTTGAGTTTGAACTAATTGTATCTATGTATCGTACATCTGATCTGCTCGGAAAGCGTGCAAAACAAAGCTTTTCACTGTACCTCAGTACATGTGACGACAATAAACCTAGAACTTAATCAATCATTCATTCATTCTTTCATTCAATGGTTTCAAGTTTCAGGAATAAGTTGCTTAATTGTTAATTTGATTGTTACCTTTGTCAGTTTGTGATGAGCAAGAGAAGTACAGTGAACAAAGGCAACTATTCTCTATTGCTTGCAGGGAATCCATCAATGCATGTGACTGTATGAGCAGGGGAGGTTTATTCAAACGGCTCAGCGTGGTGTGATCCTTTCCATCACCAGAGCAGCAAGGCTAGCCATGAAGGAGCAACACATGAAATGCTAGCCATTTGGGATGGGGTCATGTAGGTTTACATTCAGGTGCCAACAGCTTGTGGCACATTCCTCTCACTGTCTCTTTCATATGCCCTCAGCTGCATATCCACAGAGTGTGTATTTACACATGGGAACTGAGAAAGTTGTTCAGCCTTGCCTGCCTGCAAGCCACGCTAAAAGGCGCATTGAGGTCAGTATCAATTAATAGTTCTGTGCCTGCAATGTGTGCCAGCAACCCACCTTGAGGATTGGAACACCCGTGTTGACCTATGGGCAGACTCTCCTCACTATAAAGAGTTCAGATTGACCATCACCATCAGGAAGGTGAAAGTCGTTGTCGGACCTCCTTCTTTCAGCATTGATAATGTACTGTTGGATGTTATTGATAGCTTCCCATATCCAGGTGTGAAATTGCCGGACCTGATGCTGAAAAACGCCCTGGAATTGCAAATGCTGCAGTGCTAATGTTCAACTAAGCAAGAAAGTACAGTCATACAGAGAACTGACAAAGGACACCAACCCACCAAACATTTGCTGTAGATGCACTCTGATACGCCAGCCACAGTGTTGAGGTACAGAGGACCGTACGAATGCATAAAAAAAGGCATGAAAATAAAAATAACATGTAGATGGTGGAAATCAGAAATAAAACGTAAACGCAAAAGGAAATGTTAGAAATATCCAGTACATCAGTCAACAACTATAGAGAGAAAGATATTTTGTTTTTCAGTGCAGGATAGTGGTCGTGTATGGGGTTGGTTTGGACTTGGTGAGCCGAAGGGCCTCTTTCCGTGCTGTTTCTCTAAAGTCTAAAAGTCCCGAATCCCTTGTTTAGAACTGGGAAAAGGTTATCTCCTTTCTCTGCCACTGTCTAAGCAGCCACTGGTGGGTCGGGGTCACTAACGTTGTGGTCCTGCACGTGTCTGCTTCAGCTATGAAACCAGTGGCAACTGAGATAGACTGTCCACAGACAATAGATGGATGATGGACATACTGCCAAGGTCATGGGATGGTGAACTGGAGATCATATAACCATATAACCATATAACAATTAAAGCACGGAAACAGGCCATCTCGACCCTTCTAGTCCGTGCCGAACACATAATCTCCCCAATTGATCCTGCTACAGGGTCAGCAGTGAGCAAGATAGAAAAATGGCAGCAACATTAGAGGCAAGCGGAAGATATCTACTGATGGGTGGGACCTCTGGCGGCTGACTGTTTTCAGGAGGGCATTGGAGGAGCTGAGGAGAATTGGGAAATTGAGCTGGCTGAGGAGTGGGTTCTGGCAAGCCACAGTCCAGAAAATTTTGAAGCTTCTCAACCTATGCGCTTCATTGAATTTACTTGCTACAAGACAGAAAAAGACTATTTGGCCCATTGAGTCCATGTTGACTCCCAACAGAAACAGTCCCATTACCTCCTCGATTGCCTTGCTACTTAGCCCCCCCCCGCATGCTCACCTTCCACACTCCCCCCCCCCCCCCCCCCCCCCCCCCCCCCCCCCCCCCCCCCCCCCCCCCCCTCGTTTTATTTATTCAACTAGAAAATACTGAGAAAAAAAGTAATGTTGGAGTAACTCAATGGCCATGCAGCTTCTTCTTCAGTGGGGGAAGTCCCGACCCAAAATGTCACCGATCCCTGTTCTCCAAGGATGCTGCCTGACTCATTGAGTTATTCCAACAAAGTCTTTTTTTGTAAACCAGCATCTGCCATTCCTTGTTTCTGCAAGAAAATACCGAGGATATGGATCTAATGCAGGCAAGTGAGATCAGTATTGATTGGCAAAAAGGTTGGCATTGACATGATGGGCTGAAGGGCCTTTCACTGTGCTGTACAACTCCATGACTCAGATGCTGCTGGTGAGTTAAATTAATATAGGGATAAAACCAGCAATAGGTTCTCTGTCAATGGACTGTTAATAGATGGAATTCTCATCTGATTTAATATTCTCTTTAATTCATTTTTCTTTTTATTGACAAATTGAATCAGTTGCTTGTACACATAGGGTAACCAGTCAGAAACTTTGGTGCAGGGTGAAAATGTCAAAGACCGAAGGGCAAAGCTTGAAGGCCACAGGGGGAAAGTTCAAAGGATATGTGTTGGGCAAGTATTTTTCGCAGAGAGTGTGATAGGCCCCTGAAACACACTGCCGGGGTGGAGGTGGAAGCAGATATGATAGTGGCATTTCAGAGGTGTTTAGATCAGCACAGAGATATGCAGAGCATGGAGGGATATGGATCAGATAGATGCAAGCTGAGAAAATTAGTTCCACTTGGCATTATGCTAAAGACCGACTTTATGGACCAAAGGACCTGTTTCTATGCTATATGTTCTTGGTATCTTGTTTTAAATTGGAACAAAAGCGTTGGCACAGTGAGTGGTCTGTCACCTGACAATCATTTACAAGTTTGATGAATACATGGCAGGAATGCGAACTGAAGTTACAAACAGAGAGACTGTCGGAAGTTTTTTGAAACTACCCACTAAGACCATTTCACTCCCAAGGATTAAAGCAGTTGGATTTTGTCAGAAAAATACAGGAAGATCCTCTTATCTACTGTTTTATGATCTATCTGATAATAAGGCAGTTGGTAAGAAAGTCTTGTGTAGGAAAGAACTGCATTCGCTGGTTTACATCAAAGATAGATGCAAAATGCTGGAGTAACTCAGGGGGTCAGGCAGCTTCTCTGGAGAAAAGGAGTTTTGGGTTGGAAACCTTCCCACAATAAGGAGGAATTCACGGTTTGGAGCAAGAATTCATAGTAAGGTCTTACTGTGTATCCCTGAATTACTGGGAGTGTTGAAGATACTGTTCTCTAGAGCCCTTTTCGCTGGTGTCTGTCTGCTCACTTCTGTTTGCTGTAAGATGGATTGCATTGATGGACTTGCGTTGATAAGTAGTGGAAGGTTAATTGTCAGTGTGTTGCTGGAGTGGGGGGTTGGTGTTTAGAGCTTTGTAGTCAGGAGCGTGAGCAGGTCTGTGGTTGGAGCTGGGAAGAACTGGAGTGCTTTTGTGTTTCAGCTTGTTTTGAAAAGGTCAAACGTACAATTTGAAATTTAATAAGCTGACGCTGACATCAAATTTGTATCTAAGGAGGGGCTTCCTGCTGCATATCATTGCAGCCTCATTGTCAGCGACCCTGATGGTATCCACATCTTCTAGTTATCCACGGAAATTTGTGCCCTTATCAGTCCGGAATAAAGAGGATAGTATAAGACAATGTTGGGGATAATATGGATCAGTTTTGAAGGAAGCAAGTGTATTTTTTTTCCTGTCTAAAGTGCTTCACACTCCATTTGGATAGTGATGTAGCCACAAGGGGCTGCAGGTGCTAGAATCCTGAACAAAACACGAAAGTGCTGGTGGAACTCAGTGGTAGAGCATCAGCGGTGAGAATGGACAGACGGCATTTGAAGAAGGGCCCTGTGCTGAAATGTCATCCGTCTATTTCCTCCCCAGAGGCTGTCTGACCAGCTGAGTTTCTCCAGCACTTTGCTTAGAAGTGATTTGCTTAGTGTTTTGCTTAGGTGATTTTTCATCTTTAAATGACACGAATATTCTGTAGATTTATCTGAGTCGCCTACTATTTTAGCACAGTGATCTGCAGTGATTTAGAGGGCAATGTCGAGCTTACATAAAGAAAGAATGGAAGATGTCACTTCTCACAACATCAGTTCATTTCAAAGTGCTTTGTAGTCAGTGCAGAGATTTTAAGATGTAGTCACCAATTACTATTCATGACCCACGATACTACTTTAAGACGGTGAGTTCTGTTATCAGGTCAGTAATATTACTCCAAGCACATGATAATTCATGTGATCTCTTCAAGGGAAATTATTGTACACAAAATATATTAGTCACTGCAGTTAAAAGCAATTCATTGGAATCTGAGCCATTCTTGGAAACAATAAAAAACACTATGAATAGAGAAAGAGCATATTTCTTTATGTTGTGCTGTTTATGGTCCAAATTACTGCACAAGTCATTAACTCCAGCTATAATTGATGGCTGGAAAGGAAATGTGGCAGACGCCCTTCGCACAGCAGCATCTAGAACCAGCAATGTGACAATGACCAGGTTGACAGCTTCTCTCTGCCTCTCGTGGTCTCCTCTGAGCGACAAACCCAGCTGACCCTTGCCCCAGTCTCCTCCTGCTCTGTTCCTCATCTCACTGTTGAACATGTTGATAGTGTTTCTGGAGTCACCACTGTATGTCCACTCACGGTGCACTGTCAAAGTTGCTGATCGCCCCTACTTGATCATAAGGTCATAAGTGATAGGACTAGAATTAGGCCATTCGGCCTATCAAGTCTATTCTGCCATTCAATCATGTCTGATCTATCTCTCCCTCCTAACCCCATTCTCCTGCCATCTCCCCATAACCTCTGATGCCCATACCAATCAAGAATCTGTCTAACTGCCTTAAAAATATCCATTCTCTGCCTCCACAACCTTCTGAGGCAAAGGGTTCCACAGATGCACCACCCTCTGACTAAAGAGAATTCACCTCATCTCCTTTCTAAAAGAACGTCCTTGGTGGCCTTGGCTCCAGATGGGCAGGTTTGTGATCAGTGGTTGCAACTCTTCCCCTAACATGGCTCTCCACTTGGATGTATCTTCTACCACTTGCTCCATCCTATCATATCTCAGCTGGCCTGGAACAGGCACCTTTTCTTCCTTGAACATCTCACCTCGATCCAGTCTCGCATCCCTCCTTTAAAATTCCAGCTGCTCACAGCTGAGCCCAGTCCTCACACCGTTACTTGTCTTACATGTAAAGAATGCTCCCCATATTCCAACCACAGAAACCCTCTGGAATTCTGCACTTCTATTGTTCAAATGGTTTGACATCTGACTCTCTGGGGCTTATTCCCACTCTCCCTATAAACTCACTAGACCCCATTTCCACACTCCCCATGAACCCAGGGCACACTCCATATAAACCCACTGGGTCCCATTCCCAGACTGCCTATAAACTCATCTGGCCCCATTCTCATTGGCTTTTCTCCCTGTTACCAACTCTGTCCCTTACCCACTGGCTCTTTCTGGTAACTGTACGCGATTGAACCACTGCCATTCTGCCATTCAATTATGGCTCTATGAGATATACCACCTCAATAATAAGCTGATGACCACAGAATCACTTTATCATTAAAACCATGTCCTATTCTATATTATTTCATCATTGCACAAACCTCAGACAATCTGCTACTGTAGCTTATCTTTGTGTCCTTGTTGCCTGTAAGGGTGGCAGTTCCAATGCTTCTGCTGGTCAGCTTCCTATCTCTCAGTCCCCATAAACAAGTGCTTCCAAATCTTCGCTTCTCTCATCTTACTTCACGTCCCATTCACATATTGATGTATTATGCAGATCGAATATAACCATATCACAAAAATAGCAACATAGTTTTATGGCACTTAGAGTCAGATTCCTTTTAAATCCTTTCCCCTTCACCTTTAACCTATGTCCTCTGGTCCTTGATTCACCTGCTCTGGGCAAGAGACTCTGTGCATCTACCCGATCTATTCCTCTCATGATTTTATACACCTCAATAAGATCACCCCTAATCCTCCTGTGCTCCAAGGAATAGAGTCCCAGCCTACTCAACCTCCCTATAGCTCAGTTCCTCTAGCCTTGGCATCATCCTTGCAAGTCTTCTCTGTACCCTTTCCAGCTTGACAACATCTTTTCTATAACATGGTGCCCAGAACACAATACTCTAACTGCAGCCTCACCATCGTCAAATACAATTGCAACGTGACCTCCTACCATCCATACTCAATATTCTGACTGATGAAGGGCAATGCACCAAATACCTTTGTTACCACCCTATCTACCTGTGACTCCACCTTCAAGGAACCATATACCTACGCTCCTTGATCCCTCTGCTGTACAACTCATTCACCATGTAGGACCTGCCCATGTTCGGCGTCCCAAAATGCAACTCTTACATTTCTCTGTGTTAAATACCATCAACCGTTCCTCAGCCCACCTGGCCAATCGATCAAGATCCTGCTGCATTTTTCACAACCATCTTCACTATTTTCAAAACCACCCACTTTGGTATCATTTGTAAATTTGCCAATCTTGCCATGTACGATACGATACGTTAGAACTTTATTTATCCCAAGAGAGAAATTGGACTGCCAACAGTCATAAAACACAACAAGATACATGAAACATGAAATTAAACTCACATGGCTATCTGGATTACACGTCTTCCCACCCTGTCCCCTGTAAAGACTCCATCCCCTACTCCCAATTCCTCCGCCTACGCTGCATCTGTTCCCAGGATGAGACGTTCCACACCAGGGCATCGGAAATGTCCTCGTTCTTCAGGGAACGGGGATTCCCCTCCGCCACCATAGATGAGGCTCGCACCAGGGTCTCATCCATACCCCGCAACACTGCTCTCTCTCCCCATCCCCGCACTTGCAACAAGGGCAGAGTCCCCCTGGTCCTCACCTTTCACCCCACCAGCCGGCAAATACAACACATAATCCTCCGCCATTTCCGCCACCTCCAACGTGACCCCACCACTCGCCACATCTTCCCATCTCCCCCCATGTCTGCCTTCCGCAAAGACCGCTCCCTCTGCAACTCCCTTGTCAATTCTTCCCTTCCCTCCCGTACCACCCCCTCCCCGGGCACTTTCCGTTGCAACCGCAAGGAATGCAACACCTGTCCCTTCACCTCCCCCCTCGACTCCATTCAAGGTCCCAAGCAGTCGTTCCAGGTGCGACAAAGGTTCACCTGTATCTCCTCCAACCTCATCTACTGCATCCGCTGCTCTAGATGTCAGCTGATTTACATCGGGGAGACTAAGCAGCTGTTGGGCGATCGTTTCGCCGACCACCTCCGCTCGGTCCGCAATAACCTACCTGAACCCCCGGTGGCTCAGCACTTCAACTCCCCCTCCCATTCCCAATCCGACCTCTCTGTCCTGGGTCTCCTCCATTGCCAGAGTGAGCAACACCGGAAATTGGAGGAACAGCACCTCATATTCCGCCTGGGCAGCTTGCATCCTGATGGCATGAATGTTGAATTCTCCCAATTTTGCTAGCCCTTGCTGTCTCCTCCCCTTCCTTAACCCTCGAGCTGTCTCCTCCCATCCCTCCGCCCTCGGGCTCCTCCTCCTCCCCTTTTTCCTTCCTTCTCCCCTCCCACCCCCCATCAATCTGAAGAAGGGTTTCGGCCCAAAACGTCGCCTATTTTCTTCGCTCAATAGATGCTGCTGCACCCGCTGAGTTTCTCCAGCAATTTTGTGTACCTATGAAATTATGGTGGGGAGGAGTTGTACGGTTTGATAGTCACATGGATAAAGGATCTCGTGTGGCATTCTGTGCTGTATCTTGGTGGAACCAGTCTTTTGCTGAAGGTGCTCCTCAGGTTGACCAATGTGAACGATGAGAACAGGGCATCTATGGAGGTCTTTATTTTCACATAGTTGGAATCTGGAAAACACTGACGGAGTGAATGGTGGAAGCAGGTACTCTCATAGTATTGAAATAGCATCAAGCCAAACACTTGAATCACCAAGGCATAAAAGGCTATTGGCCTGATGTGGGTAAATGGGGTTGGGATCAACGGTCGGCCTGGATACGTGGTGGTCCAAGGGGGACATAACATGGCATGGTTTTCCCACAGCTCTTCCACTTCTTGTTCCACTTGATCTTTTTGCTGACCTAATCTTGTGGTAGCTGGCCCGTGTCCCAGTAGTCACTTCCTTGGATTCATCTTTAGTACATTTAGTTCTTCTGGTTAATGTTTAAGTGACCCCTTTTGAACGAACAACAGTATTACGCTTGGTTAAGTTACAAAAAGATTTAAATCTTTATCTTTGTTTCCATTTTTGGATGATATGTAGATTTGCTTCTACTGCTTTTCACTTCTTGTTCAAATGCGGTAAGTTTTAAACCAGAAGCCATTCTTATCGTGGAATGATATTCTGAACATAAAAGGACACAGTAGAGGAATGGTTAGATCCAAATGTTTAGTTTAGCTTAGAGATACAGCTCGGAAACTGGCCCTTTGGCATACGTAGTCTGCACTGACCAGTGATTCCTGTACACTAGGTACAATTTACAATCTTTACCTAAGCCTACAAACCTGTACCTCTTTGGAATGTGGGAGGAACCAGGAGCATCTGGAGAAAACCCATGCGGTCACGGGGAGAACGTACAAAGATGGCCAAAAATCATAGCGATATATTGTAGCGTTTTTTTCTAAAATCAATACACAGTGCAGACAGGAAGTGGTCAAGATGAGACTTTTAATCTTTGCCCTTCCCACCTTATAGCTATGCCCGCTAGTCTTTGTTTTTTTCCAACGTGTTCGAGAAAAAATAATCCAAGTCTGCCCATCCTCTCCTGCAGTTAATACCCCTTAATCCAGGCATATTTCTGTTAAATCTTCTCTACCTTTTCTAAAGCCTCCAAATCTTTTATATAATGGGGTGACTAGAACTGCATGCAATACTCCAAATGCAACTTAACTCTAGTCCTATAAAGCTGCATCATGTGTTCCTCACTCTTATACTCAATGCCCCCATCTATGAAAGTAAGCAAGCATACCGTTTGCCTATCAAAGCAAGCATATCTGTTTCTATTTTTTCCCAATTCTGATGAAAGGTCATTGACTTGAGACAAAAGCTTTCTCCATGCATGCTGCCTGACCATAATTTACTCTTTTTATTTGTGCAGTGGTTTATTTGTTGGTATCCTGAAAGGCCTTTAATCTTTGCATCTCCAACTATGAAACTGCTCCTTGGCGATGCCTGGTTGATTACAAACTGAGCCTCGTAATTAGATTGCAAACAGAAAGACAAAATTACCACAGTGTCCAGCTACATACATCTGGGCTGCTCTGTGATATATTTAATAGGCTACTGTGGCATCTTAGATTGGAAAATAAAACACACACATGCGACAGGAACTCAAAGTAACTACAGTGGAAAAATGTTTGGGATTGATGGTAATGCAGGAGTGGGTCAGACATGGGAGATATTTGAATAATAAAAGTTAAATACTGCTATGAACAGGTCTCGATTCATGCAATTAACTGCAATCCCTCTCTGTGCATTCTTGCCAGCAAACTCATTTTCAATAAAGAGTTATCCTCTGCGCTGTCAGGCAACCAATGATGAATACAGTGCCATTGTAAGCAGGTAAAAGCTCCATGACAACACAAACAATATTCTGATGAATGTAGCTGTTCAAGCAATTCAAGCTTCTTCTAACTCACCAAGACTCGATTTTTAAAAAATAGGTTAACATACAGCCTTGCTGCCTATTAAGATAAGCTGATGTTTTTGCCACAGATAAATAGAGTCTGGAATTCTAAGGCTCTCATTTAAAACTGACTGACTATGGTTTAACGATTTAGGTTAGACAGTATGGACATGATGTTAAGGTAAAAGATTGTTGTTGGGGGGGGGGAGTGGCAAATGGTGGAAAAATAACAAAACAACTGTTATTTATTGCCACTAAACCAACCTTGATTCAGAAGATATCAAAGCTGAGTAAATGGAATTGAAATACAGATACCCAATGCCTGAACATTATTGGAGGTGGCGGTGGGGGGGGGGTGAAGTGGAGGGGAGACAGCGGCAGAAAGCTACACAGCCTATTCCATTTCCGATGGTCAATATGCCCTCAATTCCTGCTCCTATATAGAAACAAGGAACTGTAGATGCTGGTTTACTAAGGAAAGACTCAAATTGCTGGAGTAAGTCAGCTGGTCAGGCAGCATCCCTGGAGAAAATGGGCAGGTGACGTTTCGGGTCGGGACCCAGACTGATTGTTGCGGTCCATCTATCCATGTTTTCTAGGGATGCTGCCTGATCTGTTGAGTCACTCCAACATTTTGTGCCTTACCTGCACTAAATATCCTGTTGTCTCATCTGTAATTTGTGGTTTCACCTCACAATCAGAAGAAGAGCTGTTTGATTTCACATTCTGAAAGGACCATTTACTGACCTGAAATGATGACACTTGGTACTTATTTCACAGTTTATTGTAAAAAGTTAATCCAGAATAACTTTCTTTTAGACCTAAGGGCCGTATTTATCGTGACCGATCTTTACAGGTGTTTAAAACAATCTTTCAAAGCTAGAAATTCACAGATTAACGACATTGGGGGTGTGCCTCATAGTTCTTCATTAAGCAACGTCCAGCACTCGAAAGGATCTCGCTTTTTGGTGACAAAAATAGGATACAGGATTTAGACAATGCTTCTGACAAAGCATTGGGCCGTTTGATCATTGACTGCTTTGACCGACAGTTTAGAAGCGTGTCTATCTTTGGTGTAAACCAGCATCTGCAGCTCCTTCCTGCACATTTCCTCTTGATCTACAGTCTGCAGTTTCAGTTCTGGTTTGCGATCCTATCAGCTTTGCAAACTTCTGCATTGCATGGTGGTGGTCACTTTTTTTCACCGGCCTCCACAGATTCCTCAGTCTCACAGAGTCTGACTCATCTTTCACCATTCATGAAGTGAGCATGAAGTGTAGCACTTGGGTGTCCAAGGACTTGACATAGGAAAATAAAAGGTAATTTAGCTCTTTGAACCTGACCTATTAAACACCAAGATTCTGGTAGCTCTTCTACATCTGTGTGTCCTGTCTATCCAATTCCCATAGCCCTTGTTTACCTTCATGTTGAGATATCCATCAATCCCTCAATCCCTCAATCTCAATTGAAAACATAGTGAAGGGCAGAACACCCACATTTGTTTTAATGGCCGATGCCTGTATGTACCTCAACCCCAATAGACAATAGGTGCAGGAGTAGGCCATTCGGCCCTTCGAGCCAGCACCTCCATTCAATGTGATCATGGCTGATCATCCACAGTCAGTACCCCGTTCCTACCTTCTCCGCATATCCCCTGACTCTGCTATCTTTAAGAGCCCTATCAAGCTCTCTCTTGAAAGTATCCAGAGAACTGGCCTCCACCGCCCTCTGAGGCAGAGAATTCCACAGTCACAACTCTGTGTGAAAAAGTGTTTCCTCATCTCCTTTCTATGCCTTACCCCTTATTCTTAAACTGTGGCCCCTGGTTCTGCACTGCCCCCAACATCGGGAACACATTTCCTGCCTCTAACATGTCCAAACCCTTAATAATCTTATATCTTGCAATAAGATCCCCTCTCATCAAAAACGAGGTTGAATAAATTTTATCCAAACGTCTCTCCCAGATGCGATAAATGTTTGTTTCAAAACGCTAATATAACACATTCATTTGTAGGATGTACAAATTTGAATAAATTTTGGAGTGATATATTTGATATATTTACAAAGGTTTTCAAGTCCAGAATAGAACCTAAAACGGAATGGATTATATTTGGAATAATAGTAGAAGATATCAATTTAAATAAAGACCAAAACATTTTTTTTAATTATGGGTTAATAATTGGAAAGAAATTGATACTTAAATTTTGAAAAAATACAACCATGCCAACTGTTAAAATATGGATTAGGAATATGATGGACATAGCACGCCTTGAAGAAATGAGACTCCGACTAATAGATAAATATGACCAATTCTTAAGGAGTTGGCCTCCTTTCATCGACTTTTTGGAATCATGTGACGCAGCTGTACCGTAAAGATTGCTGATTTCAGTTCATGCCGTGGATAGATCTACATCTCCGAATAAAGATTTGAAAATTTCTCTTTTAAGGGGCCTTCTCTCCTATTTCTACTTTCCACTTTTTCTTTTTTTTATATGCACACTTCACGTTTTTCTACTCTCTACCATCTATTTTTCCTCTTTTTCCCCTTTCTATTGTTTTCTTTTTCTTGTCTTGCTTACTTCCTTCTCAAAACATAAAATTAGAGGTTGTACATAGAATGGATTACGGTATGACATAGTTGGCACCTAAAAAGGTTCCACTGTACTGTTTTGTACTGTATTAACTTCTAATAAAATAAAAAAATCTCCTCTCATCCTTCTAAATTTCAGAGTATACAAGCCCAGCCGCTCCATTCTCTCAGCATATGCAGTCCCGCCATCCCGAGAATTAACCTTGTGAACCTACGCTGCACTCCCTCAATAGCAAGAGTGTCCTTCCTCAAATTAGGGGACCAAAACTGCACACAATACTCCAGGTGTGGTCTCACTAGGGCCCTGTATAACTGCAGAAGGACCTCTTTGCCTCTATACTCAACGCCTCTTGTTATGAAGGCCAGCATGCCATTCGCTTTCTTCACTGCCTGCTGTACCTGCATGCTTACTTTCATTGACTGATGAACAAGGACCCCCAGATCCCGTTGTACTTCCCCTTTTCCAAACTTGACACCATTTTGATAATAATCTACCTTCCTGTTTTTGCTACCAAAGTGGATAACCTCACATTTATCCACATTAAACTGCATCTGCCATGCATCTGCCCACTCACCCAACCTGTCCAAGTCACCCTGCATTCTCATAGCATCATGAGGTATTGAATTAGATTCTCTGGAGGTATTGAATTCTAAAGACCTCACTTTTTTTCTCTTACCCACATGTGGGTGGGACAGAACAGCACATGATTGAATGGCAGAACAGACTCGATGGGTTGAATGGCCTAATTCTGCTTATATGTATTATGGAGTGAGAGGACAGTGGTGCACAAATATGCCACCGGATACGTCACTTCTGAACTTTCTTGGGGAAAAGTGGGAATGGGATGTTTGTCTGATGCACATGTTACTGAGTAATACAGGTCTAACTTGGTGGGTGCTTCAACCATACACAAGGAAAAATAGTTAAGGCCAACCTTTATCCCGTGACAGTAGTTGATAAATTCACAAACCGTAGGTTTCAATTGTTGCTTGAAATAGATTGCTAGCTTTAACCACATGCTGGAAGATATTCGTTGTCACGGAGCATATATTTTGAAGGCTTTCCAATCCAATTGATTCACATATATGGACTTAACAGACTGGGCTAAGGACTGGAAATCAGGTCAGAACAGTAGTAATAGCCTTTATGCCAATGTTATTTCAATGGATTACTACAACAAAACTTACATTCACAGAAAATGGGCATCACTGAAAATCTGAACCTATTTTGTATTGCTGTTAGTTTGAGTGACTTGCTGGGCCTTTTATACACAGGCACACACACATATATCGACCCAAAACGTCACCTAGTCCTTTTCTCCAGAGATGCTGCCTGACCTGCTGAGTTTAGTTTAGAAGTACAGCGTGGAAACAGGCCCTTTGACCCACCGAGCTCACGCTGACCAATGACCCCCTACATACTAGGGACAATTTACAATTTTTACCAAAGCCAATTAACCTACAAGCTTGTCCATCTTTAGAGTCGTGGGAGGAAACAGGAACACCCGGGGAAAACTTACGAGGTCACAGGGAGAACGTACAAACTCCGTACACAGCAGACGCAGTCAGGGTTGAACCCAGGTTTCTGGCGCTGTAAGGCAGCAAATCTACCGCTGTACTCTGTGCCACACAGTTACTCCAGTGCTTTGTGTCCTCTTGTGTAGACCAGCATCTGCGGTTCTAGTTTCTGCAGAGTGAAGCTGTTTCTCTCGGGCAGAGAGTGCCTGATCTGTTGAGAACATCCAGCATTTGCTTTAATTTTCAGCCTCCAATGTGTTTGACTTCATTCCATAGGGAAGACTAGAGCGATCCTCTGCTTAGGAATTGTGTAAAGAGTATGTGCATTAGTTGGGTAGGATTTGCAAAGGCAGAGGTCTAGCCTCACACTTGTACCCAACCAGCTGGGAACATGGAGTTGAAGGACATTGATGCCTGAACAGAAGTTGCTTTCTGGGCAAGGATGGCTTACCACGTTTTACAGTTAGCTATGCAACACTGCCTATATTCTTAGATATTCTTTACCTAATTCTGCTTCCAGTGTTCGGCTTCCCCTCCTCACCCACAGTGAGAATACAGACTGGATCTTGTGCAATAAAAGCAAGGGAGAGAGGGAGGTTGTGCTACGGTCAACAAAGAGAAGTGAATGTCTTAGAGTCATACGTCCTTAAAACCCCTTTCAGCCCACCAAAGTTTGCACCGACATCAACGACCCACTGAAATTCATCCTACACTTATCTCATTTTATTCTTCCGCCATCTGCCAGGTTCAGGCCTGAAGTCCATGGCTGGACCCCATTTCGGTAGCTGAGAGCTTGCAGAGAGGCTGCCACTGCTTACCTTACTATTCAGACTTGGAAAAAGATAAGTGATGCTAACAATATGTACCACTGATGCCTGACAATAGCAGTCACTATCAAGTGGAAATCTCATCACTGACATTCAAGCCATTAATATTGGCCTACTTTCCTACTGATACCATCTGGCAGATCATCAATAAATGAAATCTGACTGGGACCTGGCACTTAATCACTGTGGTTCCAAGAATAAGTCGGAGCCTGTGCAGATAGCAGCAAAGGGTTGAAGTCCTTGCCTCTCAGAACTGATCTTAGTGCCCGCACTGCACAGGCTGAGGTTGTAAGAGAGGTTCCACACAGTTCCAGAGGCAGCCAAGCTCTTTATCACATTCAGCATGAAGGAGTACTTTGCACTGCCAACCATCAAACACCCCAACCCTTCTCTCCAGAACTGATGCGTTTGTGCCACATGACAGATGGATTGCGCTACATATCCTCCCCTGGAATAGCCACAATCTGGGCCACCTAAGCAGGCGAGGGCAGTGCTGCATGGTAGAATTACACTTCATAAATCACTGCCAAGTTGCATAACACCCTCGGTTGGAAATATATCTTCCCTTTCCCTTTGTGTTGGCTCCTTCACGATGTTGGAACTTCCATCTCAATCTGTGCATATCATCCTGGTGGGGGATCTCGATTATTACCATTTCACCAGGCCAGATTGTGTCCCACCTCTCTCAAAAGCAAATGCAACAATAGCTGTTATTCTGGTGATATTAACCACAAATTAATATTCAATAAAGAGAATCCCAAATTACCATGGTGATGGATTTTCCATGTTGCCAGCCTTCTGTTATAGTAACCCCTTGTACACCATGTATAGGAAAGGTTTAGAGGGATATGGACCAGGTAGGCCACTATATGGGCCACTATATGGCAGGTAGGACTATTGTAGTTTAGTTTAGTTTAGGGTCACGTGTGCCGAGTTACATTGATAAGCTTCTGTAAATGGGACATTGATCAGCATATGCAAGTTGGGCCAAAGGACCTGTTTCCAGCTAAAGAAATCTATAACTAGTCATGAAAAATACAAGCAATTGAATTGTTGTGGTGGAATGGTTATAATGAAGATCATGGTCATGCAGACTACTGACTCTTGTACATCCATTCAGTGCATTTCTTCTGCTTGCCTTTATCTGTCCTACTGCCTCTTTACAATGATCCCCTCATGGATTACATAGATACATAGACACATAGATACATACTGTAGATACATAGACACATAGACAATATGTGTCGAAGGGGGAGGTAAAGCGACAAGTGTAGCATCTCTTGCGGTTGCAAGGGAAAGTGCCCAGGGAGGGGGTGGTGTGGGAGGGAAGGGAAGAATTGACCAGGGAGTTATGGAGGGAGCGGTCTAGTCCTCACCTTTCACCCCACTTGTTTAACACCAGGGCATCAGAAATGTCCTCATTCTTCAGGGATCGGGGGTTCCCCTCCCCACTATAGATGAGGCTCTCACCAGGGTCTCTTCCATATCCCACAACACTGCTCTCTCTCCCCATCCCTCCACTCGTAACAAGGGCAGAGTCCCCCTAGTCCTCACCTTCCACCCCACTAGCCATCACGTACAACAAATAATCCTCCGTCATTTTCGTCACCTCCAAAGTGACCCCACCACTCGCCACATCTTCCCATCTCCCCCCCGTCTGCTTTCCGCAAAGACCGCTCCCTACGTAACTCCCTGGTCAATTCTTCCCTTCCCTCCCGCACCACCCCCTCCCCGGGCACTTTCTGTTGCAACCGCAAGAGATGCTACACTTGTCGCTTTACCTCCCCCCTCGACTTCATTCAAGGACCCAAGCAGTCGTTCCAGTTGCGACAGAGGTTTACCTGCATCCCTTCCAACCTCATCTATTCCATCCGCTGCTCTAGATGTCAGCTGATCTACATCGGTGAGACCAAGCGTTGGCTTGGCAATCGTTTCGCCGAACACCTCCGCTCGGTCCACATTAACCAACCTGATCTCCCGGTGGCTCAGCACTTCAACTCCCCCTCCGATTCCGAATCCGACCTCTCTCTCCTGGGCCTCCTCCATGGCCAGAGTGAGCACCACCGGAAATTGGAGAAGCAGCACCTCATATTCCGCTTGTGCCGTTTGCACCCTAACGGCATAAACATTGAATTCTCCAATTTCCGGTAGCCCTTGCTGTCTCCTCCCCTTCTCAGCTCTCCCTCAGCCCTCGGGCATCTCCTCTTCCTTTTTCCTTTATTCTCCCCACCCTACATCAGTCTGAAGAAGGGTTTCGGCCCGAAACGTTGCCTATTTCCTTCGCTCCATAGATGCTGCTGCACCTGCTGAGTTTCTGCAGCACTTTTGTCTACCTTCGATTTTCCAGCATCTGCAGTTCCTTCTTAAAAACTGCTTCTGAACCCGGACTTTAAAGTTTTCAGGCTCCTATGCCTTCTCCCCGATGGCAGTAGTGAAATAAGAATGTTGCCAGGGTGCTGTGGGTCTCTGATGATGCTGGCTACCTTTTTGAGACAGCGACTCCTGTAGATCCCTTCGATGGTGGAGAACATTTTGCAATCTTCTTCGTTCCTGGGTGTTGGCGTTGCAGAACCAGGCCATGATGCCACCAGTCAATATGCTCTCTGCTGTGCACCTGCAGAGTTCAAGAGAGTATTCGTCGACATTTTGTTCTCTGAAGATGCTGGATGCAAGTAGTTTCTCTTGCATGGGAGGGAGGGTAGAGATTTGCATGTGGTGATGTGTCTCTGTGACTATGGCTAAATTGCTAGATGGGTGTGCAAAATTAGGTCATGTGAAAACAAAATATTGCAGGTGCTAAAACTCTGAAACAAAAGTAAAAAATATGGGAAATACTCTGGTTAGACAGGATCTGCGGAGAGAGAACAAGAGCTAACATTTTAGATGGCTGGCTGTTCATCAGAGCTGTCATAGGGTTATAGTGTCATAGTCATATAGTGTGGAAACAGGCCCTTCAGCCCAACATGCCCACACTGACAAACATGTCCCATCTACACTAGTCCCACTTTTCTGCGTTTGGCCCATATCCCTCGAAACCTGTCCTATCCATGTACCTGTCTAATTGCGTTTTAAATGTTGCAGTAGTTCCTGCCTCAACTACTTCCTCCAGCAGCCCGTTCCATACACCCACCACTCTTTGCGTGAAAGGGTTACCCCTCAGATTCCTATAAAACCTTTCCCCCTTCACAATAAACCCATGTCCTCTGGTTCTCGATTCCCCTTCTCTACTCTTTCAGTTCAATTTTGTTAAGAACGATGTGGAAACTCTGACATCACTCGATTACTGTGTACTCTTGGGAGCAGTACCATGACTAATGCTCCCTCAGCACAGGATGTGCACATAAAATTCTGTGTCAATGGAACGAGGGCGTAAGGATGCAGCAACACTTTATTGTGGACCTTCATGTGTAATTAAACATAGACTTGTGACCCTTGGTTCTGTATCCCTTGGCAGGCGCAGCATTCACCTGAACAAGCCTGATCATTTAAAATTAAATTCAATTAATTTTTTGGGGGCTTAAAATTAACTCACCACTCTTGTTTTAATACACTTAATTTCTGATTTCTGAGCAAACTTTTCTGATTACATTACTCCTCCTAGTTTTATTCTTTTCAAATTCGAAAACCATGCATCTTTTCCGAATGTGGGCTGTTTAAGTAAATTGTGCACTGAGCTTGGATGCAACTCATGCTGTGTTCTCCCCTTCTGCAACCCCTCTGACAAGAACCTGCCATTTCATAATCCAGCCGGTCTTCCCCACTTTGAGCCGTCATGGGCCAGAAATTCCCTGTAGTGAAGGTGCATTCCTTAAAGTTATAGAGGCACAGAGATTTGCAGCGTGGAAACAAGCCGATTGGCCTAACTCATCTGTGCCACACCAAATGTGTTCCTCTTGTCCGAGTCTGACCACATCCCTCTTAATGTTTCTTATCCATGGAGCTGACAATGTGTCTTTTCAATGTTGTAATTGGATCCTCTGGCAACTTGTTCCATTTATCCACCACCATTTATGTAAAAATGTTGACCCACCCGTCCCTCTTAATTCTTGCCCCTATTACGTAACACCTATGCCCTTCAGTTTTAGAGACCTGTACCGTGGGGAAAAGATTGTGGCCATTCACCCAATGTATGCCCCTTCTTCCGAGAGGTTTTCTGTCTTAAAACCTATCCTCTATCAGGCTGGTAATCCCTTACCATGACTAAGCTTGGAATAGATTTTGTGATGCCAGGAATACAAATATGCCTTGTGCAGCAGACTGACAGTAAGATCATTGCAGAGGAGTGGAATTAGGCCATTTGACACATCGAGTCTGCTCTGCTATTCGATCAAGGCTAATCTATTTTTCAATCTCAACCCTGTTCTCCTGCTTCTCTCCATACCTTTGATGCCCTCAAGAACCTATCAACCTACTGTAAAAATACCGAATGCCTTGGACTCCATAGAATTTTCCACATTGATCTCACTGTCCTCCATATCCTTCTCCTTGGTGAAAACAGGTGCAAAGTACTTGTTTAGTACCTTGCCTACATCTCCAAACTCCAAGCACAAATCCCCTTCTTTATTCTTGAGCTTTAATGTATTCTTTAACTATAGGACAAAGGACAAAGGACATTTATTGTCACAGACACCAATTGGTGCAGTGAAATTTGAGTTACCATGCAGCACACAAATAAGATAAGCACAACACTATCGAATTTAACATTAAACATAAAAACATCCCCCCACAGAGGAATCAACGTTCCCCACTGTGAGGGAAGGCAACAAAGTTCAGTCCTCTCCTCTTGTTCACCTGTGGTGGGGGCCTATTGAAGCCTCCACAGTCGCTGCAACGGCTATTGTGGAAAGACGCATCCCCGGCTAGGTAGTGACTGAGAAAACCAGTTTCCCCCTTCCCCCTCCCGTCCCCCACATAAAAAGACTAAAAGACCTCCAAAACAAAACTTTTTGACCGACTAAAAATTAAAAAAAGGATGAAAGGATGGACAGCTGCAGGTGAGGCTGCCACACTCGATGGCGCCACCACTTGATTAGAAAGTTCTGACTCACTAAAGCCATTCAGTGGCCCCTTTTGATTCTTCAAATGACATTTTTTCCTCCTTTCTGTATATTCCTGAAATGTTGGACTGACACAGAAGGAGGACAGAGTAATCGTAATCAATACAAAGCCCTCTCTCTTTCACATAGCATTGTAAATTCTCTTTCCCCTATCCAGTTACCATTTGAAAACTTTGATTGACTCATGATGTCAGTGAGGTACAGATCATCAGCAATGTTTTCTTTCTCATATCAGTGGATCAATAGTGCCCATAGAGAAAGAATCAGAAATAACATTTCAGATAGGCGGCCTCTCATAGACATGATGCTCGTGTAAATGGATTAGACTTGGGAGATCTCTGCATAGGAAGGAACTGCCGGTGCTGGTTTAAACCGAGGATAGACCCAAAAGATGGTAACTCAGTGGGGCAGGCAGCATCTCTGGAGAGAAGGAATGGGTGATGTTTCGGGTTGAGACCCTTTTTCAGACTGAAAGTCACGTGAAAGGCAAACCGAGATCTCCATATTTGAAGACAGGATAAAGAATAAGGAGGATGGAGATGGGGGTGAAAAGTTAACCCTTTCAGTCCTAAGACGCATTTGAATCCCCTTGCCTCTGTTAATTAAGTGGTCATTATGTGTGGATTTTGGAAGTTCTTGTAGCCCATTTATAAACCTATGTAGCCCTGTCCAATTTTCACTTCAAAGAAGTCACACAGAAGATGTTAGTCATAGTCATACAGCACAAAAGCAGGATCTTTGGCCCAACTTCCCTTGCTGACCGAGATGTCCCATCCAAACAAACCTCATTTGCCTACATTTGGCCCATATCCCTCTAAATCCTTCTTATCCATGCATCTGTCCAAGTGTCGTTTAAATGCCTTTATTGTATCTGCCTCAATGACCTCCTCTGACAGCTCATTCCAAATAGCCACCACCCTCTTGATCCTTGCTAAATCCTTGTATAATCCATGCTGATTGCTGCTAACTAGGTTATTGTAATACAAAGCATCTTCAACCTTTCTACTGATTCCACTATTTTGGATTTGATTGGCCTGCCCTGGGCTCTCATTTCAAATATGTGGAAATCCCTGATTATACTGTAATTGTGATATCTTTATTTGGAGAGAATGTGCTTCTTATGCTTGAAGATTGCAGTCATTCAGGATATTTATTATCGTGTACTTATCCTCATTTTGAACATTTTGCATTTCAGCTCTTTTTGGATTGCCCTCTTGCTGTTGTAGTACTGAACAAATTACTAATTGTTTCATCTGCAGCTGCTGAGACTCCCTCAGTTTGTCCTTAGCTTCTCATCATCCATGGAAACCATTCTGATAAATCATTGTTTTCACCCTAGTGGACCCCCTTCTCCATTCCATCAGCATTTATAACGATAATTGTCCTTTCCATTACTTGCAATTGTTATACAAAGTAATTTAGGAACACATTTGCTCAGTCTGAGTATGTTGCTTCAGGAGTCAAGTTATTCCGCATGCCTACCATTGCTTCTTTTATTATCATCTTCCACTGATCTGTGTCCTCCATCTTCCTCATTTGTTTGTAAGACTGTTAAGTATAACACATTCAAAATTATATATATGACTGCGAGTATTGGATATTTCGGTTCTCCTATATTATTAAACGTTACAATTCTGTGGTCATTTTCCTTCCTGTTCTATTTCCTGTACAGACGCATAGTCATGAATGACTACCTATTCATGACCTGTTGAAGTGTTTCATTTTACTTCAGTGTATCTATAGTGATCATTGGTTGAACGCCTGGCCTACGTATTAAGGAGAGGCTCACTGGCACAGTTTGGAGAACTGTTTGGTGAACTTATGTAACTTGGCTGGCACCAGAAACGTGGCGGCTCTTGTGTACAGCCTAGGTGAGGTGTGCTGTATGATTTTAATGGGTTTTATTCAAAAACAAATCATTTTACTGTATCTAGATACATGTGAAAATAAAGTATCATTGAATCATTGAATCCTTGAACTGCTGCGCCACCGCACCAAAGTCCTGGTTCAGTCCTGTTCTTGAGTGTTCTCTACATGGAGTTTGCACGTTTTCATTGAGACTACATGAGTTTCTTCATGTGGCCCTGGTTTCCTTCCACATTCCAAAGGTGTGCAGGTTGGTACGTTGACTGACCAACCTGCATGGGAAATGGGATGGTGGGGGGGAACTTGAGCTTGCGTTTGTAAAATGTGGCAGTGACTCCAAGCTGCTGTGATTTCCACAGAGGCTTTTCAATGTCATGTTTGTAAATAGTTAAATTGTTGCACCTTGTTACATTTTTAAAATAGTTAAATTGTTGTGCCTTGTTACATTTTAAAATGATTAAATAATAAATTTGTTTGTGCACTCTTGCAGCAAATATAGATTTTTTAAAGTGTTTCATACCTATTTATCATTTCGGCTTCATGTCTGTTAGACGTCAGATTGTTTTTCAGCTTAAAATCTGACAGTGAACGAACATGACATCAAAAAGCCTCTGTGTCAATCGCAGCAGCTTGGAGTCACTGCCACCATTTTACAAACGCAAGGTCAAGCTCCCCCCACCCTCCCACCTACCCCCCGGCCAGTGATGTCACGGACGCGGGGGTCTGGACCAATTGCTGACAAGGTCTCAGACAAATCCCATCCCCGGAGACATCATGTCCTTTTCAACGTCATGTCCGTTCTGCGTCTTGTCCATTTGGCGTGGTGTCTGCTCGGCTTCATATCCTTTCGGCGTCGTGCCCATTCAGTATCTTGGCTTTTGGGCGTCTTGTCCGTTCAGTATCTTGGCTTTTTGGCATCGTGTCCGTTCGATGTCCTTCGACGTCCTGTCCGGGTACAGGCACCCTCATAACTGGATTGAGCAACTCCACTTTCCTCTGTGCAGGAAGAAGGGTTCCTACCCGAAACGTAACATGTTCCTTTTTATCCAGAGATGCTCCAGAGATGCTGCCTGACCTGCTGTGTTGCTCCATCACTTTGTGCCCTATCACTTTCCTCGGATCTTGTCTGCGATATATGCGGTTGCTGCTGCCAAAGTGATGATAAATCCGATGCAGTTAGCATTAAACTTTCCAATAACCCTGCTTTCCATCTGGTCATTGGCCTTTTAGTTCCCTCTCAAGGCAGCGAAGGAAAGGATCTTGCTGCCCCCCTGCCTACTAATGCAAAGTGCTCGCCTTTGTGATCCAAGGCATCTATCTCGCTGTTAAAGGAAGGCAACATTCCTGTGTTTTCTGTCCATATTTCACAGTGGTGGAGAGCCAGCATCCTAATTACCAGCAGCTTTTATTTATTGGTCAAAGCACACAAATCACAGATCTACAGACTTGCTGAGTCTTGCTTTATTCAAAGACCTTTTTTTCCCCCTCGTTTTCCATGTGCCACTGCTTTAATTATGCCGGGTGGGTGCAAAAAGGAAAAAAAAAGTGTGGATATTCCAGTGTTAGATGCACATCGAATGATGGTCAGCAGTGATTGGGTGCTCTCCCCCACAACCCTCCTCCCCACTGGCCTCTTCAACTGGAATGGAATGCAATGCATCAGAAATGAAAATATAATTTAATAACCTAATGGGATATTAAAAAAATCCTTGAGTGTATTTATAATCAATGTAGATTAAGGCCAGTCAGCTAAACACTTGAAGTGATGTCAACCCCAGAGGCAGGTTTCTCAGTGTGATGCTGGGAAATTTCAGAAACACTGTGCTCTGGGGCACAAATCTGTCTGCTGGTGGAACTCAGAGGGTTGAGCTGCATCTATGGGGTGTGGAAGGGAGGGCAGCAATTGTCAATGTTTCCGGTCCAGATCCCACATCAGATCTCCTATCACAATTCCCCCTCCCCCTCCCCCCCCACTTCCCCACCCACCCTTTTCCACACAAATGCCACTCTACCTGCTGAGTCCCCCGGTGGTTTGCATTTTGCTCCACATTCCAGCATCTGCAGTCTTGTGTGTCTCCAAGACTGACCTCCGCCTGGGACAGCACAAGCAGAGGTCCAGGCTTACTGCTGCTTAAGTGGCTAAATGCTGGGGCTTCCATTTCCAACTGGTGACCGTCGGAATTTCACAGCCATCAATTATTTGAGGCAGGAATATTTTTCAGGCAGAGGTAAATAGATTTTTGATTAGTACGGGTGTCAGGGATCGTGGGGAGAAGGCAGGAGAATGGTATTAGGAGGGAGAGATAGATCAGCCATGATTGAATGACAGAGTAGACTTGATGGGCCGAATGGTCTAATTTTGCTCCCATCCCTTATGGCCTTATGAACAAATGGAATACATGAAGGTGGAGGTGCAAATTAAATTATTTTTGCTTTTTGCTCCCTTGCACAATTCCTGTTGAGTCAACACCAACGCAACACCTCGTAACCATGTCACCTGGCCAGCTTTGCTCTTCATCTCATCACAGCCATTGTTCTCCCCCACCACCCCTTCTGACGGTTATAGCAACAATTGTTTCCTCACATTTAGATGTTCTGAGGAAAGGCCATCACCCTGAAATGCTAACTCAGTTGTGCAGGAAGGAACAGGAGATGCTGGTTCATACAAAAGATAGACACAAAAATTGCTGGAGTAACTCATCGGGTCAGGCAGCATCTCCGGCAAAAAGGAATAGGTGATGTTTCGGGTCGGAACCCTTTTTCGGAATTCTTCATCCACCTATTGCTTTTCTCCAGTGATGCTGCCTGACCCGCTGAGTCACTCCAGCATTTTGTGTCCATCTCTGTTTCTCCCTCCACAAAGGCTTCCATACTGCCGCACATCCAGTTTCTGATTTTAATTTAAGCTCTACATAACATCTATTATCAAGCAACAGTTCTTCCAAGCGATGAGCATTCATCATACGCAGGCTCTCACTTGTGAACAATCATACACGAGATACAAACAATTGCTTACAAATTTAGACTATTCCCATTTGTGCCACTGCAGGATCTAATCATGAAATAATGTTTCTAAATGTTCTCCCCATTAAGGCGAATGATGTCACTGCAGGAGAACAGAATTTTTTTTCCTGCTTTGTTAACAAGTGCCATTGAGCTTACGTTAGTAGTAGAGCAAGCTTACTCTGCATTTCTTAACATTGATCGAGGCACAACCAAATACAGAAATGTGCATTTTATTTGTTTCGTACAAGGCTTCCATTCGGATATCTTCATGTGAGATCCCAAAACCAGACATTATTTCAAGCCCATCCACGGCAGATTTAGATGGACATTTTTTCCAGGGAAGAGGAATCAAAAGGATAGTTCAGTTTACAGATAGAGCATGGAAACAGGCCCTTCCACCTACTCAGATTCTACATTCAGACCATGTCAGTGTACAGTACAGAGACAACGAAATTCATGCATCTCCCTTGAGTTCTAGCAAACGATTTGATCCCACTTAATAAGTGTCCGGGGGGGGGGGGGGGGGGGTTGATCACCCAGTATATCAAAACTTTAGGGCAACACTGTGGTGCAGCAGTAGAACGTCTGCCTCTCAGCGCCAGAGACCCGGGCGCTGATTGGCAGTCACCGAGGTACGTTGTTGACTACTGAGCCTACAGCCGTTCATGCTAGTTCTTTGTTATCCCACTTTCTCACCCACTCCCTACATACTAAGGGCACTTTTGCAGATGCCAATTAACCTACAAACCCGTAGGTCTTTGGGATGTGGGAGGAAACGGAGCACTCAGAGGAATCCCACGCATTTACACGGTCAACATTCAAACTTCACACCTGAGGTCAGCATCGAACCCAGGTATCTGGCGCTGTGAGGCAGCAGCTCTACCAGCTCCACCTATGGTTTCAGGTGAGTGAGGAAATATGTAAAAGAAGCCCGAGGGGTAACTTATTCACATAGAGGATGGTGGATGGGCGTTTGGTCCGCATGGACTAGTTGGGCCAAGCGCCTGTATTACTCTATGACTCAATGATCTGACATGTGAGGAGATTCCCAGGTTGACATCAGGTTACTCAAGTGGTAATCATGGTGAACACATGCTTGCATCTCTACTTTCTTAGAAGCTTAAAGAGATTTGGTATGGATCTGAATATTCTAACAAATTGTTACAGATATACTGTAGGAAGTTTGCTGACTGGTTACATCGTGGCCTTGTACGGTAATTCCAATGCACAGGAACACAAGAGTGGACCTAGCCCAGTCTTTCATGGGCATTGTTGTCCTCTCCAAAAAAAGCATCTACAGGAGCTGCTGCCTCGAGAAGGCAGCATCTCTCAACAAAATCCCCACCACCCATACCACGCTTCTCAATGTTACCAGTGGGCAGGAGGAACAGAAACCTGAAGTCTCACATCAGGTTCAGGATCAGCTTCTTTACTCCGACTATCAGGTTCTTGCACCAACATGTACAACCCTAATACCACCTCAAGAACAGAACACTATGATCCGCCTGTATAGAAACAAAGAACTGCAGATGTTGGTTTATGATAAAGACTACTTTCAGTCTAGGGAAGGGTCCCGACCCAAAATGTCACCTTCCCTTTTTCTTCAGAGATGCTGCCTGACCCACTGAGTTACTCCAGCACTTTGCGTCTATCTAAACCAGCATCTGCAGTTCTTTGTTTCTACATTTTGGCTTACTCCACTGCAAAATCTCAAGATAAGTCTACGTTGAAGAAATTCTCATCCTCTCTCCAAAGGGAGTTCTGCAAGATCCTCTCTCACTGCTCCCCTCCTCTGCCGCCCCCTGCACAAATAACCTCTGTTCTCTAATGATCTCTACTCTTTCCCAAGTTATCCTCGCCCTTAATATACTAACATAATGCTTTGGGATTTTCTGTAATCTTGTCTGACATTGTTATTTCATGTCACCTCTTCCCCCTCCTGATTTATTTTTTAAGTATCCTCGACACATTGTTGGATGAAAATAGCCAGTCTGAATTTGTCTGATTACATATCCTGAAATGATTCCCGTATATGTGGCAATCAGTTTGGCCTCTGCCTTTATCTGCCATTTCAAACTGTTAAGCCAAGAGTCAAGACTGAAGCAATGAAATATGTTCCTGCTGCAGCTTCACAAGCACATTAAATGTAACAACAGAACAAATATACAATAAATTATCAGTATTTTGGTAAACTAGACCATAATAGTGCAAGCCAAAGTTTGTAGTGCAACCTTGGTAGAGCAAAGTCCATAGCAGTTTGGTGCTGAGGTAGTGTTGGGGTTAGGATAGTGCAGGGTGATTCAAGAGCCCGGGGGTATTTGATGGGAAGATGCTGTTCATGAGCCTGGAGGCAACAATTCTCGGGCTCCTGTATCTTCTTCGTGTTGGTAGCAGAGAGATGAGAATATGGGTAGAGTGAGGCAGGTCTTTGATGATGTTAGCTGCCTTCTTGAGGCAGCGTTTCCTGCAGATCCTTTCGATAGTGGGGAGGTCAATACCTGTGATGGACCAGGCAATGTCCATCACTTTCTTCAGCCGCATTCATTCTCGATTGACTCGATAAATGAAGAAAGGTACCTTTTATTGCATGATTTCATGCATGTGACAGTACCATCAGAAATATACAATCAGGCTAATTCCTGTTAACAAACCACATCCTCTGGTCTTCATGAAAATGGAATTGCAAACCAGGTGTCATGATTACTCTTCTGTTCAGCTGCGATACCTGAATTGACACACTTGATGTTATCTTTACGTAATTAAATTGGCAAATAAAACATTTCAAACAACCAAGGGGAATGTTGGGGAAAGAATGCAACTGACGAGTTTAAAGTACACATAAAGACAGTCAATTGAAGCAGATCTGTACTCTCCTGAGGCAATAGTTTCATCGGCAAATGCTATTCAGCTCTAAGTATAAAATAGAAAACTGTTGGAAGGTGGAGAGGAAGACGTTATGGCAGAGAGTCAGACACACATCTTGAGGCAAGCCACGCTCGAAGTTAATTGCTAATGAAACCATCAACCAGTGCATCCCAGGAAGCCCAAAGATTTCCTAATACTATATTTAGTTTTCACTTAAACCAGCTATGAAAGAGTAATTTTTTGATTATTTGCAGATTATTACACCTTTGGCTAACTTTCCGAGAATCAGCATCAGACTAATATTCCCAGCACTGAGTACCTGTACCAATATTCTCGGCACTGAGTACTTGTACCACTTCTCCCCCGCTGTCAAGCAGCTTTTCTCGGAAAGACTGTTGCTTGCTACATTGCAGTGGTTTCAATTCTTCGTGCTTATCACTGTGTCGAAATTGTTTCAGCTGCTGTTGCTTCCACTTCCTTTCGTCATTGACAGGTGCCCGAGCAAGATGAGAATTTCAGTACAGGTCCACCATCGTTTTCCCAGCATCCTTGGTTCCACAGCCTTGCTGGATTATCCACTTTGCCGGGCCAACAGTGGTCACGCGATAACAATTCAACAATACATCTCTGATCCACTAATTATACCCGTCCCGTTACTCTAAAGCACCATGGACTGCTAGAAACTCAAATAAAGAATTAACAATTCACAAAGATGTAAACGAGTAACTCTTTCAGATAGTGACACACGTCCCAAAACCGCTTGCAACACATAATTTTGTCCGGATTAAAGGAGGTGCCTGACTATCAGTTGCTGGAAAATCGGTGGTGCACCTGTATGTGGTCCTTCCAGATTTGCTGCCTGATCTGCTGATTATTCCTGGCATTTTCTGATTTCATTCCAACATGTGACAGCCAAACAGTAGACTTGCACAGACTGTATTCACCATCACTGACAGTAACTCTCTGGGGTTTTCAGGGGTAAGTGAGCTGTGTATTTTCAGGGGATAATGATGTACTGGTCAAAGATATCTGTGTGCTAACTATATAGTCATCAAGCATGTTTACTTGTAAATTGACATTTGGGAGAATTTTAAAGGGAGACTCCATAAGGACATAGTACAGTAAATCACCATTGGAACTACTGTAGGCAAGAATTGAAAATCCAGCGAGTTCACAATTTATGAAAATGGATATCAATGCCCATCCAATGGACTTTACATGTAATAGGTTAGTTGTTTCGCTGATAAATATTATTAATTTGTTGTCTGAGTATTTCCTGGCCCATATGGTGGCACGGTGGCACAGCTGTGGAGTTGCTGCCTTATAGCGCCAGAGCCCAGTGTTTAAACATGACTATGGGTGCCTTCTGTATGGAGATTTTATATACTCTGTGACCATGTGGGTTTTCTCCAGGTGCTCTGGTTTCCTTCCACAGGTTTGTAGATTAATTGGCTTTGATAAGTTGTAAAATTGTCCCTAGTGTGTGTAAGTTAGTGTATGAGGTGATCGCTGGTCGGCACAGACTCGGTTGGCCTATTTCCACGCTGTCACTAAAGTCAAAAAAGTTGTATTGAAGAATAAATTGTTGTCTTATAATCTTATTGCTTGGTGAAGCTAGTGGCTTTTCCATTTGTGGAGATAACAAAAATTCTCATTGGTTTTGATTACTCTTGGTTATTCTGTGATTCTCTACCTTATTTACACACATGAACCTTCTCACAGAAAAATTTGGCTGACTTTGTCATAATACATAATTTAAGATTCCTACCTAATGTTAACAGCCGGCATCAGCATATTTTGAGATAGAAACAATCTGGTTATTGTTTAAATAGGACATCGTCATTTATTTTTAAAATTTCCTTTTGTCATATATAGGGTTCCCATGAAGACTTGTCCAACCTTGTTTCTAAATTCATTTGAGTACATCAAGGCACAAGTTGAGACTCAGTCATCTGATTGAGTTTTCTTAAATCAGGAATACCAGAGATAGACACAAAATACTGGAGTAAGTCAGCGGGTCAGGCAGCACCTTCGAAGAAAATGGATAGGTGATGTTTCAGGTGGGGAACCTTTTTCTAGAGATGCTGCCTGACCTGCTGAGTTACTCCAGCATTTTGTGTCTATCTTTGGTACAAGCCAGCACCTGCGGTTCCTTTTTATTCCAGGAATACCAGAGGTTAGGCAAGCCGTTAAAATGTTCAAGCAATCTTAGAAGTCATCATGTTGGGCAGTAATTGTTTGATAAGCCAAATAGTTAAAATTCCAGGTCAAAGGCCCATTGTTAGGTCAGATCGTCGAAGAGGCTCTGATATGAAACTGTTTCTCTCTCCGCAGATGCTGCCTGATCTGCTGAGTGTTTTCAGCACATTCAGTTTTTGTTTCAGACTTTCAGTATTGGCAGTTTATTTTCGGTTTTACAATTTAGTTTAAAATCCTCTTGACCATGTATTGGTCAATGTATTGGAAAACATTCTTCTTTCTTGGAACACATGTATTGGAATACATGTATTGCATGTATTAACAGCATGCAACCTGACCTCGGGAGAACATTCCCCCAGCCTTGTTGAGAGTTTTTTTTTTGTTTTGCAATTTTCTGACACAAATCACCTTTTTATTGCAATGTTTATTCTTCTCATATGTCTACTCCTGGTGTAAAAACGTGCAAATTACTGGATTCCTCCCAAGTAGCTTCTAGTCCATCTCATGTTCCCATTTTAAAAGTTATGCTCATGATTGAGGGTTTGCTGTGACTGCCAGCAGTGGTTATTCAAGCTTCATTGCCCACAAATTCAGTGGCTCACTGGGCCATTGCAGAGGGTGGTTGAAAGTCAATGCGGTCAATCTGGTGTCACACAGTGACCACAGATAACAATTTGGTCGTTTCATGTTCATTATTAAAAGACTAATTATTCCTCGCTACTATTAGAATTTTCAATCCAACATGGTGAAATCAGTCTTAGTCTTAGCTTCTTGATTATGGTTTAATCACAATGCGACCGTAACTATCTCCTTGATGTAAAAACCGAGTAGGTATTTTCAGAATTTTCATCCAAACTTGAAAGAGTTACAAAAAGCTCTTCTTGAACTTGGAGGCAGCTTGTATGAGTTCCTCAGGTTGGCTGGGCAGGTGGTTGTCTCTGCCCCAGCATATTCTACATGGGTAAGCAAAGAGGGAATTTCTGATTAGCATTCTAAAGCTTAGTTGGTGCCACATACCCGGGTTCGATCCTGACCACGGGCGCTGTCAGTGTGGAGCTTGTACGTTCTTCCTGTGACCGCGTGGCTTTTCTCCGGGTGCTCATGGTTTTCTCCCACATTCCAAAGATCTGCAGGTTTGTACGGTGCTGTTTCTGTAAGTTATCCCTCGTGTGTAGGATAATCATTGGTTAGTTTAGTTTAGATTAATTATACAACGCGGAAATAGGTCTTTCGGCCCACCAAGTCCGAGCCGACCAGTGATCCCCACACATTAACACTATCCTACGCAAACTTGGGACAATTTACAATTTAATCTCTACTCCTCTCTCCCCTTCTCTCCCCCCCCCCCCCCCCCCCCCCCCCCCCCCCCACCCCTCTGCGCTCTCTAGGGATTCGATGGGTCAAAGGGCCTGTTTCCACACTGCAACTCTAAAACTAATCTAAAGTTGCAGATTGGAAACAGATCTCTGTTGTTACTGTCTGATCCCTTCTTTGTTGTCTTTTTAGTATGTGTTAAATGTATGTTTTAGTGTTCTTCAGCTTGTTTTATGTGGGGGGTGGGGTTGGGGGAAACTTTTTAAATCTCTTCCCTCGACGGAGATGCAATTTTTTTCCGTATCATATCTCCGTCCGCACTGCGGCCTGGGGGCTGTCCCACTGCGGCGACCTAATCCGCGAGTTAAGAAGAGTGTCTTTAACCTTCAGGCTGGAGGGCACTCGCCTGGAAAACCTCGAGCTGGATCGATCGTCCGCGTTGAAACCGCGAGCTGGATCGACCGACCGCACACACGCACACACACACACACACACTGGGGGGGGTGGGGGAGGGGGGCAGGTAAGAGAGGAGGAGAGAAGGAGAGGGAAGGGGAGAGAAGGGGAGAGATGGGGGAGAGAAGGGGGAGAGAGGGGGAGAGAAGGGGGGGAGACACTTTTAAGAAGTATAATAAAGTTTAGCGGGCATTTTACCTACCGGTCGGTTTTCCCTGGTCCTGAAAACTCCAACGAGCCAATTAAAATGCCCGGTCAGCAAAGGAGATTGCCTACGGCTGCCCTCGACTGCCTGTAACTAAATAGTGACCCCACTCCTCTGCACTACGAGTCTAAAAGGACCATGCCGACCAAATTTTACTTGAGGAAAAATGTTCAACATGCGGAAATATTTTCCGCGACCTAGCTGAGGCCACGAGTATTCGACTGCCCCGACCGCGGGAGAATAAAGAGGAAGAAAATTAGACTTCATTGCCTTCCATCATAGTGAGAAATGTGGGGAATCGCTGTGGTGGATGTTTATGTTAACTTTTATGTACTTGTGTGTCATGCTGCTTTTTTTTAGTATGGCTGTATTGTAATTCGAGTTTCACTGTACCTTAATGGTACATGTGACAATAAACTGACCGTTGAACCTTTGAGAACTATTGTGGTATTCTACTAGCAGCAAGAGAGAGGGATAAGGATGTCAGCCTTTAAAAAAAATTATATGCATGTTTGTTGCATTTCCTGTGGAATGTCTTTAAATTGTAAATCAGGAACCTCCATTTTCAACCTCCAGGGCAATGTGGGTACTCCTTATGCCCCTGTCCCACTTAGGCGATTTTTTTAGACGACTCCAGGTGACTAGGCTGCCGCCACATGGTCACTGGCGTGTCGCCTGAATGGTCGTGAGTAGTCTCCTCAGTTTCCCAAAGAATCGTAGCGTTTTTCAGGTCGCCGCTGGATTTTGAAATGTTCAAAACCTTTCGGCGACAGTTGGCTTGTTGTAGGTTGTCGCCAGGATGATATAGGTTGTCGCCGGTGCTGACTTCGGTGAATTCCATTGGCGACTACCTACGTCAACTGGCGACAAGGACCGGCGACTGAATTATCTTACCTTGTCGTAGCTTGTCGCGGGTGGGCGTAGGTTGTCGTAGGTTGTCGTAGGTGTGGTCGTAGATGGACGTCCTAATGGGTCGCCAGTTGTCGGTAGCTTGCCGTAGCTGGACGTCGACTAGGTGGTAGGTTGTTGTAGACATTGTCGTATGAGGGTCCAGTCGCCGGTCTTTGGCCGACTTGCTACCACTATGACAATCGCCGGCTGTCGTCGGAAAAAATCACCTAAGTGGGACAGGCCCATTACTCCCAGCATGGCATGTTCATTGCCTCAAGTGCTGGTTTCTTGCACATATATCAATGTGAAAGGCCATGAAATGGCAGTGGCTCAGGAGTGTAGGTCATTGCCTCACTCCAGCTCTCAATCCTACTCCCCTGTGCTCCAAATAAGATTTTCACGCTCAGCTTTGACTTGTTGGATCACTGAACTTAACAAAACTATCAGATCAGATCTGCCATCTTTTTATTCGTGCCTGAAAGAGAGTAAGACATGATTCTTCCCTAACGCTATAGTGTGTTCGTTCCGGAGACGTGTAACTGACGTTTGAATGGAAAAATGATTGCAGTGGTTTACAACCTTCCAAAAGAGAAAAGTGAACACATTATACTTGGCAAAGGACATTTTTGTTAGGCAATATATTTGTACGTATCGTCGATGCCAGTCACGGGATCATTAGCTCAAGACGTGTAGTGGAACCCAATCTGAGGGAAGAACTTGTATTTTTAGCATTCCTTTAATCAACTCAGCTCGTCCCAAAATGTTTTACAGCCAAAACAACATTTCACTTTTGTATCATTGGATACATGGCAGCTTCAGTGTGTATAACAAGAACTCAATCTGATAAATAATCAGGTAGACTGCATAAACAATATTGATTGAGGAAAAAATATCCGCAAGACTGCTGCTCTTTTGACAAATTAATACGAGCTGAGGAGAGGAAAATTGGTGCGTGGGCTGAGCTGGTCGAGGGTGATGGAGGAGGATGTGCAGTGGCCTGGGGCGTACCTGGATCAGGAGCCACTCCTGTACATGTGGACCCAAAGTTGAACTTTTTGTAAATGATGCCTAAATATGGCGACTCGTGCATGTGTGAGTTATGCAAAGATAATTTAGCTATGCAGTGCTTACGTGCCAATAAAGAACTATTGTACAGATTCAGATTCAGATTCAGATTCAAATTCAATTTTAATTGTCATTGTCAGTGTACAGTACAGAGACAACGAAATGCATTTAGCATCTCCCTGGAAGAGCGACATAGCAAACGATTTGAATAAATAATAATAAGTGTCCGGGGGGGGGGGTGGTGATTGGCAGTCACCGAGGTACGTTGTTGAGTAGAGTGACAGCCGCCGGAAAGAAGCTGTTCCTCGACCTGCTGGTTTGGCAACGGAGAGACCTGTAGCGCCTCCCGGATGGTAGGAGGGTAAGCAGTCCATGGTTGGGGTGAGAGCAGTCCTTGGCGATGCTGAGCGCCCTCCGCAGACAGCGCTTGCTTTGGACAGACTCAATGGAGGGGAGCGAGGAACCGGTGATGCATTGGGCAATTTTCACCACCCTCTGCAATGCCTTCCGGTCAGAGACAGAGCAGTTGCCATACCATACTGTGATGCAGTTGGTAAGGATGCTCTCGATGGTGCAGCGGTAGAAGTTCACCAGGATCTGAGGAGACAGATGGACCTTCTTCAGTCTCCTCAGGAAGAAGAGACGCTGATGAGCCTTCTTGATCAGAGTAGAGGTATTGTGGGTCCAAGAGAGGTCATCGGAGATGTTGACTCCCAGGAACCTGAAGCTAGAAACACGTTCCACCTCCGTCCTGTTAATGTGGATGGGGGTGTGCGTGCCGCCTCTGGACTTCCTGAAGTCTACAATGAGCTCCTTGGTCTTCTTGGAGTTAAGGGCCAGGTTGTTGTCAGCGCACCATGCTGCTAAGTGCTGGACCTCCTCCCTGTAGGCCAGCTCATCGTTGTTGCTGATGAGGGCAATCACCGTTGTATCATCTGCATACTTGATGATGGTGTTAGTACCATGTACAGGTGTGCAGTCATAGGTGAAGAGGGAGTAGAGGAGGGGGCTCAGCACACAGCCCTGTGGAACGCCGGTGTTCTGGGTGAGGGTTGAAGAGGTGTGCTTGTCTAACCTCACAGACTGGGGTCTGTTGGTTAGAAAGTCCAGTATCCAGTTGCAGAGGGAGGGTTCGATGCCCAGGTTACCGAGTTTGGTGATCAGTTTTGATGGTATAATGGTGTTGAATGCTGAGCTGTAATTGATGAACAGCATTCTTACGTAAGTGTCTCTGTTGTCGAGGTGGGAGAGGGCGGAGTGAAGTGCCGTTGAGATGGCATCCTCCGTACTCCTGTTCTTGCGGTAGGCAAACTGATAGGGATCCAGTGTGGGGGGGGTAGGCAGCTTTTGAGGTGTGCCAGGACCAGCCTCTCGAAGCACTTGGTGATGATGGGGGTAAGTGCAACTGGGCGGAAGTCGTTGAGGCTTGCCGCAGCGCAGTACAATAGGATCTTTCATGTCTGCCAGGAAATGGACTTTATATCTCAACTGACGTTTTGGCCAGAAATGAAACACCCCCTTCACCTCAACGATGCAGCATCTCCTTCAGCTCCACACTGCAGGGCCAACCCTGCTTTGGTGCTTTGAGATTGAATATACAGGCTAGTATCTCAGAGATGTGAGTGCTACTAGTGAATCTATACTGCCATCTAATTTTAAAGAGCAGACTGCATATACAACAAAGTCACACTGAGGATGAGAATCAGGAGGCATAGAGTCGGGGGTGAAGGTTTGTGAATGTTAAAATCAGCAGACCCTTCATAAAGTTTGTTTCAAATTTCATATTGCCTCTGTCAGGAACTGAATATTCTAATGAAATATGATGAGAGATTCAGGGTGGCTCAAAGGACAGTGTAATAATTTGACAAGATATGAAACCAACCATGCTTCTGAGAGGCTGGCGGCTAGAGTTTCCTCAATGACAGGTTTTCCAGTAGAAATGTGCCAAGGCTGCAGTTCTGTTTTCTTTATTCACTTGTATTGTGGGCATCGCAGGCATGCTCAGCATTCACCACTCAGCCCTAATTGCCTTTGCACACTTCTGTTTGAAACTGCTGCAGTGTGCATGGTGCAGATATATTGAGCAGTTAGTTCAGTGCTTTCCAAAATATTGACCTAGTTTGATGTGCAATGACCCTCTTACTCAACACCATTTTAGGGTTATGACTGTACTCCTGGTGTTGTTTGCATTCTCTATTCAGGGTAGATACAAAATGCTGAGGGGGGGGATCTGATAGAAACTTACAAAATTCTTAAGGGGTTGGACAGACTAGATGCAGGAAGATTGTTCCCGATGTTGGGGAAGTTCAGAACAAGGGGTCACAGTTTAAGGATAAGGGGGAAGTCTTTTAGGACTGAGATGAGAAAAACATTTTTTACACAGTGAGTGGTGAATCTCTGGAATTCTCTGCCACAGAATGTAGTTGAGGCCAGTTCATTGGCTATATTTAAGAGGGAGTTAGATGTGGCCCTTGTGGCTAAAGGGATCAGGAGGTATGGAGAGAAAGCAGGTACAGGATAATGAGTTGGATGATCAGCCATGATCATATTGAATGGCGGTGCAGGCTCGAAGGACCGAATGGCCTACTCCTGCACCTATTTTCTATGTTTCTATGTAACACAGCGGGACAGGCAGCATCTCTGGAGAGAAGGAATGGATGACGTTTCAGGTCAAGACCCTTCTTGACACAAAATGTCACCCGTTCCTTCTCTCCAGAGATGCTGGTTATCCCGCTGAGTTACTCTTGTATTTGGTGTCTATCTTCGGTATAAGCCAGCATCTGCAGTTCCTTCCTCCATTCAGGAATCGGCGTGATAGATTGGGTGGGAGCGCTGGTGAGTGGGAAGTAGACATTACTGCTGCAATGACAGTGGACCCCTTTATAGTCAGGCATGTCATTAGTGAAGACACAGGAGGCTGCAGATGTTGGAATCCTGAGCAAAAATGGAAGGTGTTGGAGGAACTCATGAGGTTGGGTAGAATTTGTGGAGGGAAATATCCAGGCAGTGTTTCGCGTCGGGACTCATCATCAGACTGATGGGGGAGAGATGTAATAGTCATTGATGTAATGGAGAAAGATATGGGGGATGGTGCCAGTGTATGATTGCAACAAAGATTGTTTGATGTAGCTAACAAAAAGGCAGGCATAGGTGGGGCCCATGTGAGTGCTCGTGGCTATACCTTGAACTTGAAGAAAGTGAGAGGTGGCAAAAGAGCAGTTGTTGATGATGAGGATGTTCCATGTGGCGGAGAGTGTTAGTAGAGTAATGATTGGGTCTCTCTTCAAGGGAGACCTTTGAGGGTTTACTGGTGGTAGATGGAGGTGTTGAGAACCGGACGTCCATGGTAAACATGAGGCAATGCGGGCCTAGGAAATGAGTTATTGTAGAGTGAAGGGCATGCTCAGGTTTCCACCCACACACCAAAGACATACATGTTTGTAGATTAATCGACCAGTAAAAATTGTAAATTGTCCCGAGGGTGTGGGATATTGCGACTATAAGGGGTAATCACTGGTCAGCACAAACTTAGTGGGCTGAAGGGCCTGTTTCTGTGCTGTATCTCTAAAGTATAAGGTCTAAAGGTGTCTCGGATGTAGGTCAGAAGGAACTGGATGAAGGGAATAGATTGGATTCAAGGCATTCTGTGCGGCAGGAGTGAGTAGAAACAATGGGAATATGAGTTGCCGATTTTCTGGTTTGCCTGTGGCAGTGGAGGAGGCCAAGGAATGGTCCATAAAGGAATGGGAGGGGAGTTAAAACGGCTCACAACTGGGAACTCCAGCAGGCCTTGACAGACAGAGTGTGAGTATTTAGCGAAATGGTCATCTTGTCTACGCTTGGTCTCACCAATGTAGAGGAGGTCACATCAGGAGCATCAAATGCAGTGGATGATCTTAGAAGAAACATATGTCATGGAGTCATAAAAACAGGTGAACCAGTGTCTCGCATGGTCCCTGATGGGATGGTACTGACAAGTTGAAAAATTATCTTATTGCTTGCTGTCTGGTCAAACTACCTTAATGTTGAGGAATGTGAGTGTGAAGCAGTAGTTGGATGGCTCCAGTGCTCGGAAAGGGACAATGTAAGTGAGCTGATGTAGAAACAAAGAGGGAGTCTGAAGAAGGGTTTCGGCCCAAAACGTTGCTTATTTCCTTCGCTCCATAGATGCTGCCCCACCCGCTGAGTTTCTCCAGCATTTTTGTCTACCTGGGAGCTTTAAAGTGTTGAGAGGTGTAGATGTAAGCAAGCAATTCATTTTAAGTCTCTGGGCAGAGATTGAAAATTAACAAGTGATGTGAAGACATTTTGACAGTAGAGGACAAGGAAAATGTGGGGAATATTCCCAAAAGCAGCAAGTCATGATGCATTGATAAATCCCTTTTGAAAACTATTCTGAACCACGATGTTGTTTGGGAATGCTGTTGAATGCAGGAGATTATTATTGCAGGAGGAAGAGATCCGATGTACTTTGGCTGTACTTCCTCAATGGCAAGTAAATTCTTCCTCGGGGAGTGCGATCAGACTTTACAATTCAGGTGCGGTCTCACTAGGATTCTGAGTATTCATTGCAAGATGTCCCTGCACTTGTGTTCGAATCCTCTCGTAACAAAGGCCGATAAATCACTTGACTTCCACTCCTTTCAGCTCCTACACAGTCTGCGTCACGAATTTCATGATATGTATTAGTGGTTGATTAGATTTTAATTAAAATATATTTCCCCAAGCTGCCAACACATTTTTCAAATAAACGCAAAAAATGAAAAAAAATCACCCTTCTTTAAGCTCGGGTGTGTGAACTCACTTGATGGGCTATTGCAAAATGATGGGGTAAGCAAGGAAGTTGTTGAGCAGGACGGTATTGTGGGGAGTCAAGCAATGAGCAACTCCGAGATGCCACCTGTAACTTGATAAGTGAAAGGGTTTGAGGGGAAATGGAAGGGTGGCAATAAAATGACAGCTAGTTAAAGACTCCTTCCATTATCCACTGAACAAAGGACAAATTGCTTTCTTGAAATTGATTTACATTTTTAAATGTTCTAAATTCTGGCTGGAAACTTCAACATAATTTAAGAAATGAATGTGCTGACTCAGGAGAGGCATATTCCCAAATTAATGACATTTTGTGTTAATATACAGAAACAGATGTATTCTACATAATATTATAATGCAGCATATAGCCAAACGTATTGAGCTTTTCTTTTGGAAAAAAATCTAATTAAGAAGAACTTTCGATCTGTGCAATTTCCTGTGTTTTTGCATATCTCATTTAGACAGCCCCAAATACGGCAATCATATTGAAACTGGCTGTTAGCGGGGAGAAACTAATGAGTATAAATACAATGCCTGTGACCCGTGATGAAAATGTTGTGAGGTATATAATAATTTGTATAATACAAATGATGTGCTTTTATAGGGAAGTGTAAGGTTGGATAACAAAATTTTAAGTGGCAATGATGCCTTTTTAATAACCTATTTCATTTCATGTTTAAAATGATTTGGTTTCTCTATTTACCAATATTATTTGAGCTTCGTTTTAGTCAGATCATAGAATCATAGGACTGTTCAGCACAAAATAGGTCCATTTGGCCACTTTTGCCTCTACTGGCTCTTTGCAAGAACCATCCCCTCAACCCACCTCCATCCATTTTTCCCCAAACATTATCCTTTTATTTTTCCTAGTATTATCCTTTAAAAAAAAAAATTACTCTTAACTGTGTCTTCTTTACCTGACAGGCTTTGTCCTGCCCCTTCTCCCTTCCAGCTCCCCCCCCCCCCCCCCCCCCCCGCTAAAATCAGTCTGAAAAGGGGTCCCATCCTGAAACTTCACCTATCCATTTTCTCCAGAGATGCTGTCTGACCCTCTGAGTTACTCCAGCACTTTGTGTCTTCCTTTCTAGACCAAAGAAGGATGGCAGATTTTGCTGCTTGAAAGATATGAGTTGGCATAGTAGTGAAGGTAATGTGAGCACATTACAGTTAAGTCCAGTAATTGGCCATTTGGTCACTTTCTCTTGCTCTGCCATTCATCAAGATTTAGCTGTGTTTTCTTGCAGTAAACCACAATGCTTAACATTCATCCATTGCTCATTGTTTAGCTTGGTTTAGTTTAATTTAGTTTAGTTTAGTTTGTTTTGTGATAAAACAATGGAACAGGCCCTTCGGCCCATTAAGTGCACACGACCATCGATCACTCGTTCTGTTATCCCATTATGGCACTCACTGCCGACACACTCGGGCCAATTTTGCAGAGGCCAATTAACCTTCAAACCTACATGTCCTTGGAATGTGGGATGAAACTGGAGCACCTGAAAGAAACCCACCTGGTCACAGGGAGAACATGCAAACTCCACACAGACAACATCCAAAGTCAGGATTGAATCCATGTCTCTAGCACTGTGAGGTAGCGGCTCTACCAGCTGCACCACTTTAGATTGAACAGTGACTGAGCCTCCACAGCCCTCTGCAGTAGAACATTCCAGAGGTTCATCGCCCTCTGAGTGAAGAGGTTCCTTCTCATTTAGCCTATGATTAATTCTGAGACTATGATTCCTGTTTCTGGAACAACAACCAAGGGAAATGTCATTTATGAATGTAGTAAACCTGCATTTCTAGGAACAATTAAAGAGATGATATCTTTTAATTTCAGACTTATTTAATTACTTGGATTTAAATTCCCCAGCAGTCATGTGTTATTCCATCTCATCCCTTTTAATCAATGATCCAGATATCTGTCAGCATGCTCAGTAACGTCATAGTTACATTACTTAGAAGGTAGACAAAAATGCTGTAGAAACTCAGCGGATGAGGCAGCATCTACGGAGCAGATGTATGTTTCTGTGACAGGAAGGATAAAGGAAATGAATTGCGCTGATCATCGTAAAAGCAGTAACAAGTGATACTTGAAGAAGGGTTTCGGCCCGAAACGTTGCCAATCTCCTTCGCTCCATAGATGCTGCCTCACCCGCTGAGTTTCTCCAGCATTTTTGTCTACCTTCGATTTTTCCAGCATCTGCAATTCTTTCTTAAATAGTTACATTGCTTAGTTTAGTTTAGTATAGAGATACAGCATGGTAACAGGCCCTTCGGCCCACCGAGTCCGCACCGACCAGCGATCCATCTGTACACTAACACTATCCTACACTCCCATGTGTTCTATGCTTTCTCATCCTAGACCCTAGGGACAATTTACAGAAGCCAATCATCCTACAAACCTGTGTGTCTTTGGAATGTGGAAGGAAAGCAAAGCACCTGAGGAAACCCATGTGGCTACAGGGAAAACATACAAACTCCATATAGACAGCACCCGAGGGCAGAATCGAACACGGGTCTCTGGTGCTGTAAGTCAGCAACTGAAACACTGCGCTGGCCATAAACTTCATCCCATAAACATATTTCTCCTTATCTTTCCTCCGCTTGCAGATTGGCAATACAAGAAACATTTCCGACATAACTGTTGGATTACTTTTCACTGCGTTTGACACTTTGATGATTTTTCCACTATCCCTTGAAGTTGAATGCCTGTGATGATGGGTGCCTTGTGTTCAGATGTAGAAGAAACACTTGGTACACAGGCTGTAATATTCACAGTGTGGGATAGCTGCAGGGAGCATCAGTGGGAGTGAGGCTCTGAGAAGAAGTCAGTGACTAGGTAAAAATTCAGAAGCACAAACCTATCAATACAGGACCGGATGCTGCTGGGTTGCAGCGAACTGGGACTTGTACTAAGGGCTGTTTAACTTGATAATAATGGTTGTTTTTCTCCTCACTAAATATTGTATCTAATATGATGTGGCAGGTAGAGCTGTAGAACTTAGAAACGAGAGCAGGAGGAATCTCCACAAACTTGAACCATTATTGCCAACATCATGACAGAACTACTTCATCAGATTTCCCCAGATCCTTTAATACCCAGAACTCTACTGATGCCTGATTTGAATGCAATCGGTGACTGTCATTTGGAAAACCTTATACATGATGCACTTAGAACATAGAACAGTACAGCACAGGAACTGGCCCTTTGGTCCGCAATGTCTGTGCTGACCATGATGCCAAGGTAAACTAATCACATCCGCCCACATGTGATCCATATCCCTCTTTTCCCTGCATATCAACGTCCCCATCTAAAAACTCCTTCCATGCCATTATCTAATCTGCCTCCACCACCATTCCCAGCAATGCGCTCCAGACATCCACCACACTCTGGGTGGAAAAAAGACATGACCCACACATCTTCTTCTTTAAACTTTGCCCCTTCTCATATTAAAGCTCACTTTGACGTTTCCACCCTGGGAAGAAGGTGCTGACTGTCTAATCTGGCACTGAAAATAAATGTCTGTGCTGGATATGAGGCCAAGCCCAACTCTTATCTGCCTGCATACAATCTGTATCCCTCCATTTCCTGCATATTCACCTGCCTATTTAAAAGCCTGTTAAATGCCGCTATCGTAACTACCATCTCGCCTGGCAGCGCATTCCAGGCACCCACCGCTCTCTGTGTTAAATATAAACTTGCAGTAACAAGGAACTGCAGATTCTCATTAAACAAGGAAATACATAAAATTGTGGTAATTCAGTGGGTCAGGCAGCATCCCTGGAGAACATGGATAAGTGACTTTTTGAGTTGGGACCTTTCTTCAGACTTGTCTCAAAATGACATTTATCAATGTTTGGTAAAAAAAACTTGTCCTGTGCATCTCTTTTAAACTTTGCCCATCTCACCTTAAAGCTATGCCCTCGAGTCTTTGACATTTTCACCCTGGGTAAACCATGCTTAACATCAGATTAAAAAATCCAAATTGTTTTAATCAGAGTACATTATGCTAATGTTAATGAATAGTGAGATGTAGAAAAATAACCAAATCAGCCAAACAACTTCATCTCAGGAAGTCCATCAGCTTCCACTCCAGTTCAGTGGACTGATGAGGCCAATATGGGCCCTGTTGAATTTAGTTTAAGAGGTAAGGCTGGAAACAGGCCCTCTGGCCCACCGGGTCTGCACCGACCAACGATCACTCGTACACTAGTCCTATCCTACAATTTACAGAAGGGACAATTTACAGAATCCAATCAACCTACAAACCTGCTCATCATTGGGATGTGGGAAGAAAATGGAGCACCCAGAAAAAAACCCATGAGGTCACAGTGAGAACAAACAAATTCTGTGCAGACCGCACCCATAGTCAGGATTGAACCCAGGTCTCTGGCACTGTAAGGCAGCAGCTCTACTGCTGTGCCACTGTGCTGCCATTAACTCCACTATGAATTGGGAAGTCAGGTTCACCAACATCTGATCTCAAGCATGGACCATGTTCCTCACTGTAGTGTGTAGATGAAGTTGAAGTGGTCACCAGAGGCAGATAGTAATAGTTTCCTGCAGAACAATCACTAACAACATAGTTTTGGCCACTATGGCACATGTTGGAAACCTTTAACAAAAATTAAGATAGGATAGGAAGATAATTGTGCTCTCATCAAGTGTAGCAGATGAAAGGTGGCCCTTGCATGTTTCACTTCCAGTATGTTATAGCCTACTTTTTAGAACATGGTTCTATTGATAAAATGATTTTATATTTAAACATAAGACAGCATAATTTATTGGCAGCATAGGATGTGAAAAGTTTTCTTAACTATCCCATTCAAGGAGAAAAATTGCAAACCACGTTTAATCTAATAAGAAAATGAGGACAAGATATCCATTGGGAATTTGCCATGTATAAGCTGGCCTTTTCAGGCTACATTTGGCTGGCATGGGCCAAGGTAGTTCTTAGTGGTTTCTGGCACTGCAGAAAATAGTTCCTGGAACACCTTGTTCCAAAAACAAAAAAAAGAGGATATCGGTCTGGAACGGGATTAAAGCCTTCAGTAATCACATTTAAATTAGAACTTCGGCTCAAATTCAAATGCAGAACAGTTTTTTTAGTGTTGTTAAACTGATCGGTTTTAGTTTAGTGTCATATAGAGAAACAGCATGGAAACGGGCTCTTCAGCCCACCATGCTGACCATCGATCATCCCGTTAACACTAGTTCTATGTTATCGCACTTTCTCATCCACTCCAACACACTAGGCCAATCTACAGAGGCCAATTAACCTACAAACCCGCATGTCTTTGGGATGTGGGAGGAAACCGGAGCATCCAGAGGAAAACTTGTACAATCACAGGGGCAAACTCCACACAGATAGCACATGAGGTAAGGATCGAACCCGGGTCTCTGGAGCCATGAGGCAGCGAGTCTACCATTGTGCTGCCCTGTCCTCTTTGGTGTGAAATGAGATAGCTTCCATTCCTCTGTGTGATTTGGACCGTTAAGGGTGGATGCCACAATTTTTATAACTGCTTATGGCACAAGACTAGGCAGAATTGCTGGCCATGAAAAGAATAGTGACCAATTGCAGTAGGACACAAATAGACTGGCATAATAATCAAAAGGGCAAGGCAGCTGAGGTTTAATGGGGAGAAATGTGAAGTGACACACGATGGTAGGAAAATGGGGAAAGCCAATATAGAATAAAAGATACTGTTGTAAAAGGGATTTGAGAGAGACAGTAGCCATGTGTTATGGGTGCATGAGTCATTGAGAGTTGCAAGAAATATTGGAAAAGCAGTTAATAAAACATTCATAATTCCCAGCTTCCACCACTGCTGCTCCGCCGCTTCATGCCGCTGTAGGCCACGTCCGGTCCGCGCGCTTGGTCTCCAGGAGCAGCACCCGATCCAATCAAGCCCCAGGCTGCTGCAGGGACTCCAGCCATTGCCACAGTCCGGACCCTCACCTCGGCCAGTGAACCGTCGTTCCTCTCCGCGCCCGGCCACCGTTCAGCCTTTGTGCTCCAGTGGTGCCTCCTGCTGCCGACCTTGAAAAATAGACAATAGGTGCAGGAGTAGACCAATCGGCCCTTTGAGCCAGCACCACCGTTCAATATGATCATGGCTGATCATCCAAAATCAGTACCCCGTTCCTACTTTCTCCCCATATCCCTTGATTCCGTTAGCCCTAAATCTAACTATATTTTGAAAACATCCAGTGAATTGGCCTCCACTGCTTTCTGTGGCAGAGAATTCCACAGATTCACAACTCTCTGGGTGAAAAAGTTTTTCCTCCTCTCAGTCCTAAATGGCGTAGCCCTTATTCTTGAAAGCGAGGACGGTAAGATCCTTTGTTCCTGCGTTCTCCGCCGTTGACTCTCTCCACCCTCCTCTCCGGTTCTCCGGTGCTCGGGGATGAGAAGGGGCCGAGTTCGGCAGCTTCCCTGTTCAGGGCGGGATTCCCGGATCCACGGCGGGCGAGCCGGGCCTGCTGCCGGGAATAGCCGCGGCATCATGGTTTATGAAACCCGGTAACTGGTGCCTGCAACTCCCAATGGAGGATGAATGTTGCTGCCCACCACTGCTTCCATTTGCCTCTGAAGCAGTTGTCTCGACCCAAAACGTCACCCGTTCCTCTTTCCATAGATGCTGCCCGTCTCCCCGAGTTTTGTGTCTATCTTCGGTATAAATCAGCATCTGCAGTTCCTTCCTACATGTTTTCATTTAGCGCATTGATTACATTTTTTTTCAAAGCTTTCAGCTGTAGTTCAGAGAAAGAGTTCACCTCTGTATCAGATGGTTGTGGGTTCTGGTTCACTGCTCTGCGGAGGGAGTGTTCAACTGTCAGAAGTGATGTCTTTAAGGAACAATATTAACTTGCACTTGGCAGGCAGAAATGAAAGAGAGCACAGTCCTGCTTCAAAAATGAGTAAGCAAGTTCTTAGTCTTGCTCTTGCACCTGATTTTTCTTTTTCAAATAACCTAGTCACGTCTCTTAAAAAATTTGGTCACTGCCAGAAAAGTACACCCATAACCCATGGCCACTGTCTCTCTCAAATCCCTTTTATACTATTTTATTCTACACTGGTTTCCCCCATTTTTCTACCACTCTGTGTATTGCCTGGGTGAAGTCCGCTGCATGATTTTGCCCTATTGTATGCAAAAAAAAAAGTATCATTGAATCACTGATTGAATTGCTATTTGTGGAAACACGATGTATATTAATTGGAAAGTATGTTTTTTTTGTGTTGTAATATTTTTGAAAAACATGAGCATAGTTGCCTTAGGGAAGTCGTGAGATTAAGAAAAGTGTTATACGAATGCAAGGTTTTACCACAGAGAGTGCAGACTGTTCCTGTTTGATTGCTGTGGCCTAAGCATATGGGAATTTCCTTTTCTGAGAGGCAGCAGCTGTGTAGAGCAAGCATTGCAGTTTTAAAGGAATCAGGCCAATAGCTGACGTTTAGATAAAGCACGATGTACTTTTTAACCTGATTGTGTGGGACTGTGGTTGCGTTTTGTGTGGAACTTCCAGACTTCACAGTGGCGCCACGTTAGAGTTGCTGCCGAATGGGCCTGTCCCACTTAGGCGACTTTTTAGGTGACTGCAGGAGACTATGCATTTAAGAAGGAACTGCAATGCTGGAAAAATCGAAGGTAGATAAAAATGCTGGAGAAACTCAGCGGGTGAGGCAGCATTTATGGAGCAAGGGAAAAGGTGACATTTTGGGTCGAGACCCTTCTTCAGACGGCAGGAGACCATGCAGTCGCCACATGGTCGCCACATGTTCGCGGGTGGTTGCCGGGGAGTCGCCTTTTATGGTCGTGAGGAAATCCCACATTCTGGGAACTAGTCGCGGCCTCATTAGAGTCGCCGCCAATTTTTCAACATGTTGAAAAATCGTACTATAGGTGGGTTGCCAGGAGGTCCTAGTGGGTTGCCAGGAGGTCGATGGTTCTCGTAGGTTCTCGTAGGTTGTAGCCGCTGCTGACCGGTGAATTTAATTGGCTTATTGGGAAAAAAAATGTAAGCAGTAGTTTTCAGAATCAAGGATAACCGACCAGTAATGCTAAATATCCGCTGAGCTTCACAGCCGCGTAATTCTGGCTTTGTCTCCACTCCTTCTCCCCCCTCTTTCCTCCTCTTTTAAAGGACTTACCGTACACTGTGCTTAGGCCGTCTTAATTACAGGGCCAACCTTCCTGTTCATTGCGGTGTGTGTCTGTATCACCTTGGCTTTGCACCGTGGGAATTTCATTCAGACAGCGGTCTCCCCGCTTGCCCTGTCCCCCGCCTGCATAACGGGCTGGTGAAGGATGCGATGTGTATGTGTGTGTTCCACTCTGACAGTTCCAGTTGCCGGTTTTTCAGGCAACTGCTGGCAACTTGACAGTCGCCGACAATCGCCTGAAATATCGCCTAAGTGGGACAGGCCCATTACAGCGCCAGAGACCCGGGTTCGATCCTGACTACGGGTACCGTCTGCAGGGAGTGTGTACGTTTTCCCCGTGACCTGTGCGGGTTTTCTCCAGGACCTTCAGTTTCCTCCCACATTCCATAGACATCGAGGTTTGTAGGTTACTTGGCTTGGTAAAATTGTACATTGTCCCTGGTGTGTGTAGGATAGTGTTAGTGTGGGGATCGCTGGTCGGCGTGGACTCGGTGGGCTGAAGGGCTGAAGTTTCTGTGCTGTATCTGAAATAAACTAAACTAAACTAAAACTTCAGCTTTACACTTTACTCTTAAAATAAATATGCCGCGTCTCCACTTTGTAATTCCAGGTAGTTGCCACGTCTTTTAGCCGCCAACGTCTCATGTCAGGCAAAAACAAAAAAGTCACCACATTATTTATCTCATGTTTACATTTATTAGGAAGCTTCTGTTTCTATTTGAAGGAAAAAATACAATACGTTTCAGAAAGCAAACAGCTGCAATTTTTTTAAACTTTCCACAAAAAGGTAACGTAATTGTCTTGTGCTGTACAATTCAGTGATTCTAGTGGAGCGTTCCATTGTAATATGATAGAAGGTTTTATTAGGTTGAGCAACATGCTGCTTGTGTGCTGTTCTTCACCTAAGTGATTGTCATTGCGAAAGACACACAACATATGCCTTTCAGTCTTCTTGTTGGCCGTGTGTCAACATGAGATATGCTGTCGCAGAAAGGGGAGCCTGTTTTAAGCAGAGACAGGATTAATCATAATTCTTTAAAAAATCAAAAAGCTTTGAGCTTTCCAATTATTTTGACCTTTAAGGCCCCACATAAATAACAAAGGGGAAGTAAAAATTGGGCAAGGTGTGAAAGCATCTTCCTTTCAAAAGGCATCTTCTTTTTGAACGGGAAAGGATTCTGCTTTTCTCAATGCAGAATCTTTTGAACTCCCTCGAAGATTCAAAGACCTTTTGAATCCCCTTGGTTCACTGTAGGCCATTGCTTTGTTTCAGCGCATCTTCTGGGGAAACAGGTGACTGGTGTTTCAGGTCGGATAAGCCTCATCAGTAACTGAGAAAAATGTTGGGGAACTTGGGAATAGGAGCAGGCTGAATCATTTAGTCTTTTGATTTAAAAAAAAACCCCATCCATAACATATCCATGAGCTATGGGGAGACGTTGAGCAGAATGGGACTCTATTCCCTGCAGCACAGGAGGATGAGGGATGCTCTTAAAGAGTTGTATAAAATCATGAGAGGAGTAGATCGAGTAGACGCACAAAGGGTGATATGTGTATGGAATGAGCTGCCGGTGGAGGTAGTTGAGGCAGGGACTATCGCAATGTTTAAGGAGCAAATAGACAGGTATATGGATAGGATGGGTTTAAAGGGATATGGGCCAAATGTAGATAAGTGGGATTAGTATAGATGGAACATGTTGGCAGATCCTGTTGCGGGTATTCTGGCTTAAAATTCTGGAAAATCATGATATGGTCTGTTTTCTGGAGGCACAAATCTACCCCCTCCCCACCTCTCATAACATTTAGATATGGAGCATGGAAACATGCCCTTCAGCCCATCAAGTCCACATGTGACCTTCGATTATCCATTTGCACTAGCTCTATGTAAGCCCACTTTCTCATCCAACATGCTAGGAACATTTTGCAGACCTGCAAGCCCACACGTCTTTGTGATGTGGAAGGAAACCGAAGGAAACCCACGTGGTCACAGGGAGAACATGCAAGCTCTGCACAGACAGCACCTGAGGACAGTATTTAACACGAGTCTCAGATGCTGTGAAACAGCAACTGTACCAGCTGTGCCACAATAATGCCAAAGTGCCTATTTGTACTTAAAACCACCTGCCCATCCATTTCATACATTATGAAGCTTTTTTAAATGAAACCAAGATTTTTAACATCCTCCAGCTTCACTTACAATTCCACAGTTCCATTAACACTGAAAATAGGTCAAATACAAAGCCTGTGTAAAATCACAGAAAACACTTCCTTCAAAATATTATCTATACTATTCTACTACAGTTATAATCTCAGCCACCCACTATAGCCTTTTCTTACATCTTAAATTACAGGCCAGATGAACAAATGATAGCACAGTGCAGCAACCTTTGTTGTTGTGCTCATCTCAGACTCCCCTTTCTAGTTATTGACTCATTCCCTCTTCCCTTCTGCTCCTCTCGGTTAAATCTGACTTTTCACTGAGCTTCTAATTTGATCTTGAGCTGAACTTTTGACATTCATGTCCTCTCCATTATCAAGATCCCCTGCTTCTCCTTCATCCATTTCTATCTTGAAAACGAGCGGCTTTACCTAAAAGCAATTCTATTGCGTGGGTAATTTCCCTTGTCTGGAGGTGAACCACTTTGACTCACCCTTCCAACCTGGAGCTCTTTAATTCCATTGAATGCTTCTGACTTCTGTGCTGTAAGTTCCCATTAACTGCAGTCTTGAGTGAGAGGACAAATTTATACGATATGAGAGCGGTCATTTAAAACTGATGTGTGTAAGAATTTCTTGTTGCAGAAGGTAGTGGATCTCAGGAATGCTACAATGCTATATGGTGTGAGAACCTGACAGTAGAGGATGTTCATACATTGGAGGTATTTAAAGAGGAGGTAGATATGGGAATTTGGGGCTATGTGGGGAGCTGAAGGACTGTTGCTACTCCTGCTCCTATTTTCTTGTTTAAGTTTAGTTTAGTTTAGGTACAGCATGGAAACAGGTCCTTCAGCCCATCGAGTCCGTGCCGATCAGTGTTCCCCCCTATCAGGGACAATTTATAATCTTTACCAAAACCAACTAACCTATAAACCTGTACGTCTTTGGAGTGTGGGAGTAAACCCGAGCACCCGGGGAAAACCCAAGCGGTCTCGGGGAGAATCTACAAACTCTGTACAGACAGCACCTGTAGTCAGGATCGAACCCGAGTCTGTGGCTCTGTGGGGCTGCAACTCTACCGCTGCACCACCGTGCCCCCCTTGTGCTCTAACATAAGTTCAGGAAGAATGCTAGGATCCAGAGTGGCATGGTGGAAATGCAGCCTATCTCTAAACTGAGTTTAGTTCATAGTTACAGCGCGGAAACAGGCCCTTCGCTCCACCGAGACCGTGCCGATCAGCGATTCCTGCACACTAACATTATCCTACACACACTAGGGACAAATTTAAAATGTTACCCAGCTAATTAGCCTACAAACCTGTATGTCTTTAGAGTGTGGGAGGAAACTGAAGCATCCGGAGAGAACCCACACAGGTCATGGGGAGAAAGTACAAACTCCGTAAAGACAACACCTGTAGTCAGGATCCAACCTGGGTCTCAGGCGCTGCTCAGCAGCAATGCTACCACTGCGCCACCATGCTGCCAGTGTTGCCCTGAGGGTGATATAACATTGAAGTGAGGGCAATAAAATATGTCCTTGGAATGATGCCATGGAGAAGTCCTTTAATTAGGGCTTATTCATCAATGACAGATACAATAGACAATAGGAGACCTTTTTATCTTTGTTAGATAGCAGAAGATATTTGCTTGAAATCGCAGTATTGATTTTATTTCATGTTTCTTTTCCTGGGTTGAAATATTTCCTGTTCAGAAGGCAAAGAGGACGTAAAAAATTATTTTACGTGAGAAATTCCTGTCCTGCATCCCTTTTCCCAGCTCATAAATGTAAGTTGCTGCAAACCTTGGATCAAAACTTCCAGAGTCAGGTTCTCACATCAGCCACGGCTCGTTGGCACAGGCTCCCAGAGAAGCAATATCAGAATTTGTAATTTCATATTACTGCTTTCTAATTCCTTCATGAGCATTCCCCTTCCTATCTCTGTCGATATCAGAGCTTCTCTAATTTTGCTCATTTTAATTGGTCTACCTTCAGTGCCCACGCACACAATTTCTTAGGCACTGGGCTCAGGAGTTTCTTTTCTAAAGCTAGACTCTGCCTTTCTCTCTGCCATTAATCTGTCTCTTAAAGCTATGCCGTCGTCCAAGCTTTTGCACATCTGCCCCAATCACCTATATTTTCCATTCGCTGCTCTACATATGTGCCATTTCCTCGTACCCTTTCCTAAAGTCAATAATTCGGACTCCTATTCCTGCTACATTTATATTTCCCTATGACTCTTTTCCCTTTCTCTCTTCGAACATTTATGGTGACCACAGTGATGTTAGAGCTGTTGTTAACTATTACATTCCAATTCTCCCATTGTTGTGGCAGTTCTTCAGAAATACTTCACCTTCTATCTGTCTGCTGTGAGTGCCAATACTAAGGGTTTCATGTTTTGTCAGAACAATGCTAGGGCTCCTGACATAAAACAAGCTCATCCCAATTTCCTTCTGAATATCTCTCCATGTTGACTTTGAAGCCACACAAAATGATAAAGTGTAAAAGCCTGCTCCCATGGTAGGTGTATCAAAAAGAAGAAAGGGATAGGTTTAAGGTGGCAGGAAGGAATTTTAAACAGGATGTTGGAGGGAATTATGTGTTTAACCAGTACCCTAAATCTGGCGTTCTTGGCTTGGATAGGAACAGACACAAATAACATCTCACAGAGCTGTGGTGAGTTTCTCATACAAGTCGGATTATTGAAGGCCTTAAGAGTGTACATTGGGAAACACTCTGAGAACTGCAGATGCTGGTTTAAATCGAAGGTAGACACAAATTGCTGGAGTAACTCAGCGGGACAGGCAGCATCTCAGGAGAGAAGGAATGGGTGACGTTTTGGGCTGAGATCCTTCTTCAGACTGATGTCAGGGGAGTGGAATGTAATGTCAACTCCTGAATATCGGCGGGACGAAGCGCAGGCTCGGCGATTGTTTCGCTGAACACGTCTGCTCAGTCCGCCTAAACCTACCTGATCTCCTGGTTGCTCAGCACTTCCACTCCCGACTCCCATTCCCACACTGACCTTCCTGTCCTGGGCCTCCTCCATTGTCAGAGTGAGGCCCAGCGCAAATTGGAGGAACAGCATCTCATATTTCACTAGGGTAGCTTACATCCCAGTGGTATGAACATTGACTTCACGAGCTTCAAATAGCCATTGCTTTCCCTCTCTCTCCATCCCCTCTCCCTTCCCAGTTCTCCCACCAGTCTTACTGTCTCTGACTACATTTTATCTCTGTCCCGCCCACTCCCCTGACATCAGTCTGAAGAAGGGTTTCGATCTGAAACGTCACCCATTCCTTCCCTCTAGAGATCCGCTGAGTTACTCCAGTATTTTGTGTCTATCTTCCATATAGGTCTTTGACTTTGGTTGTATGGGAGTTTTGAGGGTGAGATCAATTATAAAGTGGATTTAGGGAGGAATTGTGCATATTTTGGCAATCCATTTAAAGTGACAACTGTCAAAGCGTTGCTTTTTATATAGATGATGATTAGTTCCCAATATAGATTAATCAGTCATACCCAAAGATAGACCACTCCTGCTAAATGCAATGGGCTGACGTGTAGTATGCAGCGGAGCGGAACATGGGCCTTTTTTTCATTCATTTCAGTAACCCAACCCGACCCGACTCGCAGTGTAATCAACGTTGCAGAGGAACAGTTTGTGTTAATAAATTATAATTCTGAAAATGAGGAGAAGATTTTTACCAAAGAACTTTTATTTTTACGAGGATGTTTCCGTAACCGGCTTCCGTCTCCACACTAGTATCTTTGCTCCGCAATGAGATCTTTGGTGCGGAGACGGAAGCCGGTTACGAAATGGGGCTGAAAATTACCCATGAATCTGCCCATGACCGTACTATGTCTTTTTCATCGAGTGATCTATCTTGCTTGCTATAGGATCTTTGGTCATACCCTCTAACCCATTAAAATAGGTAACTGATTAGAAAGTAATCAAACTGTATGTGAATTTGCATAGACTAATCTGGGATCAACAGGTTCAGAATGTTATGAATTCTAGCCTCCAACTGCACCATCTAAGGTTTACACTCATTTTGCTAAAGTCCACATCTATGAAAGAACTGAGTGCTCATCACCTGAGGGCACGAAGGTGGCATTTGGGATGGGTGACATTGTGCTTCTTTATCAATCAATCAACCTTTAGTGTCATCTTGCAAGCAACAGTTGTACAGTGCAAAATGAAAAGACGTTTCCCAGGGAATAGCGGAGCATCGCACATGAAATTTAAAACATTTCACACATAATAACACTAAAAAACAATCCAGACCCTGATGGAACAGTATAAATAGTTAAAAGCAGGTAAAACAACAACTTTAAAATACAGTAAAACCAATCATAAAAATGTCCGGGGCAGCTGATTTGAGTGGCTAGTGCCAGTTATTAAAGTGGCCAGTGCCAGTTATTAAAGTGTCCGTGCCAAGCCGCAGAATCAGGTGACTGTGAGTACAGAGTGACTGTTTAGCAGTATCACAGCCTGTGGCAGGAAGCTGTTTAGCAGTCTTGTAGTCCGGGCTTTGCGATATCTCTTGCCTGATGGCAGGAGATCCAGGTGTATGTGGAGGGGGTGCAGTTTGTCCTTAGCAATTATCTGAGCTTTTTTCAGACAGCGGCTCTGGAACAGTTCTTGTACCGAGGGTAGGGAGACGCCAATGATCCTCTCTGCTCCCCTCACTACCCTCTGCAGAGCCTTCCTGCCCGAGCAGTTGCAGGTGGAGTACCACGTGTTTATGCAGTACGTGAGTACAGACTCCACCGTACCCCTGTAGAAGCTTTGAGTCAATGCTTGCCTGGAACATTTAGAGGAATATACATTGCAGGTGCATCTATGTCTCTTTGAAAAGCAAAGAAAGGAGTAAGATGTATGTTTCTGTGACAGGGAGGATAAAGGAAATGAATTGCGCTGATCATCGTAAATGCAGTAACAAGTGATACATGTTTGCGTTGAAATGTTGATATTGGGTTGGCCATTTCCATTCTTGATTGACCAGATTCAGCTTATGTTACATCTGAAGAATTGCTCATGATAACGGCGGCACGGTGGCACAGCAGTACAGTTGCCGGCTCCCAGCACCAGAGACCTGGGTTTGATCCTGACTATGGGTGCTGTATGTAAGCAGTTTGTATGTTTGTATGTTCTTGCTGCGATCGCGCGGGCTTTTTCTGGGTGCTCCGGTTTCCTTCCATATTCCAAAGACGAGTGGATTTGCAGATTAATTAGCTTCTGTAGATTGTCAGCAGTTATGGGGAGAAGGCAGGAGAATGGTATTGAGAGGGAAAGATAGATCAGCCATGATTGAATGGCAGAGTAGAATTGATAGGCTGAATGACCTAATTCTACTACTAGGACTTATGAACTTATGACACCCACATAGCCACAGCGAGAATGTGCAAACGCCACAGACAGTGGCCAAGGTCAGGGTCGACCCCAGGTCTCTGTCATTGTGAGACAGAGACTCTACCAGCTGCACCTCTCTGCCACCCTGTTGTAAGAATTTAATTTCCTTGAACATGTTAATAAATGTAGCTATCACTCGGTGACGGCGCCTGTGTGTAGAATGTGCAGCTGCTTTATTTTAACCTTGTCACTCCATTCTTGTTGCCACTGATAAACCGTGAGCTTTGTGCATGTTAATTGGTTTGTTGCACACATGACAAGAGAGATGAATGCTAAACACACAAGGGGATTTTTTTTCCCCACAAGAAGTTGAATTAGTAATGCATTTGAGAAGTTAATTTTGCGGCAGTGTGTCAGATATATATTATCTACTCTGCTTGATCAAAATCTAATTGCTAATGGACGTGTCCCACTTAGGCGACTACAGGAGACTATGCAGTCGCCACATGGTCGCCACATGTTCGCGGGTGGTTGCCGTGGAGTCGCCTTCATGGTCGTGAGGAGTTCCTGGATTCTGGGAACTAGTCGCGGCCTCATTATCGTCGCCGCGAATTTTTAAATGTTGAAAAATTAGCGGCGATTAGAATGAAGCCGCCATGGAGAGTAGCGCGATTACTCGTGCCGTAGGTGGGTCGCCAGGATGCCCTAGTGGGTTGCCAGGTGGTCGAAGACTCTCTTAGGTTCTTGTAGGTTGTAGCCGGTGCAGAATTTCATTGGCTCATTGGGAAAAACAAACTTAAGCAGTAGTTTTCAGAACCAAGGATAACCAATCGGCAATGTTAATGTCCGCCGAGCTTCACAGTCGTGTATCTCTGGCTTCTTAAAAGTTGTTTCCATTCGTTCTCCCCCCTTTCTCTCCCTTCTCCCCCCTCTCCACCCTCTACCCCCCTCTTTTAAAGGACATACTGTACACTGTGCTTTTTAACTTCTTATTTACAGCGCCAACCTTCCTGTTCATCGCGGTGTGTGTCTGTATCACATTGGCATTGCACCATGCAAATTTCACTCAGACAGCGGTCCCCCCGCTTGCCCTGTTCCCCGCCTGCATAACGGGCTGGTGAAGGAAGTGATGTGTTTGTGTGTGTTCCATTCTGACAGTCGCCGTTCCAGTTGCCAGTTTTTCAGGCAACTGCCGGCAACTTGACAGTCGCTGGCAGTCGCCTGAAAAATTGCCTAAATGGCACAGGCCCATAAGGAGACCAGTGGAGATAAAGTTATTTTTCTGACCCCCTCAGACAGGGCCGGCCTTAGGCGGTGCGGGGCCGAATTGGCACACAATTTTCATAGAAATATAAATATATAATTATAAATGAGTCATATTCAGGCACATGCCGTGAGTAATTACTCAGGGTAGGCAGTCAGTCGGCTTTTAAAAAATCTTAAACCGCGCATGCGCAGATTGTTCTCCTCTCCGTAAAAATAGAAAATAAAAATAAAGAAAGTAACAGTTCAATTTACCCAAGGATTCCAAATCTCCTTTTTACTGAATTACTGAATGGCTGGAGGGTGACGGCAGGTGGAGAGAGGCTGGGAAAAACGGGAGCACACCCTGACAAGTTGAATCAGTTGTGATCTTATTGAGTGACAATACTAGTTCAAAGGACCAATTGGAGGGAGAGTTCCTTTCGCAGCGTGTGGGGAGTCTGGCCAGGGGTAAAGTTGCGGGGAGGGCAGCAGCGTTGAGAAGGAGGGGGTCGGGGATCATGCCAGTAACCCACTCACTCACCGCTGCCGCGGCGCTCTGGACGCGGAGCTACCGCATTGTGGCCGGGGAGGGAACCATCCAGGGTGGCTATGAGCGGCCGCCGGGACCTCAGCGCCTTCTGCTGGCCCACTCACCTCTGGCAATGCTTTCCGTCTGAACAATGTGGGGTCCAGCTCAAGAGCAAAGATCACAGAGCGGAGTGGGTCAGTGGATGATGGATAACAGGACAGCAGGCAGTGGAGCTTATTCCTGTGTCAGCGCGAACAAGGGACCAATTGAGGTTACTCGCACTGACATATGGAGTAAGCTCCACCGACCGCTGACCCGCACTTGAGCTGGATGCCGGCATGATCTCCGACCCCCTCCTTCTCAACGCTCCTGCCCTCCCCGCAACTTTACCCCTGGCCAGACTCCCCACACGCTGTGAAAGGAACTCTCCCCCCCCCCCCAGCAGCGCTGCTGTCTTTTTACAGCCACTTCCCATCAGCTGGTAGCAATGAGGGATAGACTTGGCGTTTTGATCAGCAACATCGTTCTTGATCTATCTTTCTTGGCTAACAACTACGTGTTAACTACTGGCTGTTAACAAATGCTAACAGTGGTAGTTAACAAATCGTTTTTGTCTGATGTTCGTTTAAAAAAAAAATCCTTATTTAACAAGGCAAATGTTTTTTTTTAATCTGTATTTAACAATGCAAATTCATATTTCCGTACGAAATACGGAAAATTAGCGCAGGGCCTCCTTAGGCGCGGGGCCCAATTGGGAGCAATCGGTCGATTTGGCTTAAGGTCGGCCCTGCCCTCAGTAATAATGACTGGTTTAGTTTGTGTTATTTTCTTTGTTCCCTTTGAGTCATATCGAGCAGGTAACCTTTCAGTTTGCCGATATGAATGGTGGGGTTTTTGCTATAAAGATGCCACAACAAGGTTTTTTAAATGCCATAAATAGGGACTTTTCTTCCTCTTTGGAAAGTTAGTAATACTGGATATTACAGAAGAAAAATGTTGCCTATGTGTAATTGTGCAACTGATCGAGGTGCTTCCTCATAACCCCAGCAAACTGTGTTTGATCTTGATTTTGATCTTTGGAGTGTGGGAGGAAGCCAGAGCACCTGGAGAAAACCTACAAGGTCACAGGGAGAATATACAAACTCCGTACGGACAGCACCTGTAATCAGGATTGGACCTAGGTCTCTGGCACTCTACCGCTGCATCTCTGTGTGCGGATTGTTAATCACGTAACAAATAATTTGGATTTTAAAATAAACCGTATTTTTCAAAATTATCTTTATTTATGATGCTTGAACTTCTACCTTAATCTTATGTCCATAATCCAAACTTTATCGAGCACTGCTTAAAAGTTGTACAACGTTTTAGTTCAAACTTATTTTTTCCTTCCTGGTTTCTTGTCTGTGAGAAGTTATATTGCGATTGGCTATTCAGTCCGTAGGATAACATCATAGCTGCTTGTTGCCAGGGACAACTTGGAACTGTGTAGGAAAGAACTGCAGATGCTGGTTTAAATTGAAAGTAGACACAAATTGCTGGAGTAACTCAGCGGGACAGGCAGCATCTCTGGAGAGAAGAAATGGGCGATGTTTCGGGTCGAGACCCTTCTTCAGACTTGGAACTGTTGCCCAACTGTTCCCGAACTGAATCGGAAAAGAATGACCTGAACCACAGGGAATGGAAGTCTCTTTACTCTTTATTTGTCTCCCTTATGAATTGCTTTTGCTCAGATTAGCTGCACATTTTCACTCACCGTATCATTAACCAAAGATTAAGCATTAACCAGTTGTATTTTTCCTGGGGTATTTATTAGTCTTGAATTACAGTCATTCGCAAGTCTTTTCTTGTTCCATTCAGTTGCTGTTGCCAACGAATCAAGGTTTAGGTTTAAGTTTATTTTTGTCACATGTGGAAAGGTACAGTGAAAAGCTTTGTTTTGAATGCGATACGATCAAATCTGGTAAACCTATAAACATATATAAATACCATACATAAATACAACCAAAGCAAACTCAAGCTGGATATGGTACAGAGAAGACTTAAGAGGATGTTGCCAGGACTCGAGGGTCTGAGCTATAGGGAGAGGTTGAGTACGCTGGGGCTCTATTCCTTGGAGCGCGGGAGGATGAGGAGGGATCTTTTCGAGGTTTATAAAATCATGAGAGGAATGGATCAGGTAGATGCACAGAGTCTCTTGCCCAGAGTATGTGAATCGAGGACCAGAGGACACAGGGTTAAGGTGAGGGAGAATGATTTAATATGAATATGAGAAGTAACTTTTTCATACAAAGGGCAGTGGATGTATGGAATGAGATAAGGACTATCACAACGTTCAAGAAACAGTTAGACAGGTATGAGGATAAAACAGGTTTTGAGGGACATGGGCCAAACGCAGGCTGGTAGAACTAGTGTAGTTGGGATATGTTGGCCGGTGTGAGCAAGTTGGCCTGTTTCCATGCTGTATTATTCTATAACTATGATTGTAAGTACAATAGATAGAGTAATGGGCAAGATGCAGTGCAGAATACAATTCTCAGCATTGTAGTGCATCAGTTCCATAGCCAAAATCCAATGTCTACAGTAGGGTAGAGAATCGAACAATACGCTCCTTTATGGAAGGACTGTTCAAATGCCTGATAACGGAGGGGAAGATGCTGTTCCTGCATTTGGTTGTATGTGTTTTCAAGCTTCTGGATCTTTTGCCAAATGGAAGCGGGGAGAAGAAGGAACCACCAAGATGGGATAAGTTTTTGATTATGTTGGCTGAAGTGTAGGTGGAGTCAGTGTTACGGTGTCTAGTCTGTGTGTTGAACTGAGATACATCCACAACTCTCTGCAATTTCTTACTGTTTTGGGCAGAGTTGTTCCCAAACCAAGCTGTGATGTAACCCCACAATATGCTATTAATGGTGCACCTGTCAATGTTTGTAAGAGTCATTGGAGACACAACAAATTTTCCAGATCTCCAGAGGAAGTAGAAGTGCTTCCCCTGGAATGATTTAATAGGAATCCGAGGGGTAACTTTTTCACACAAAGGGTGGTAGGTGAATGAAACAAGCTGCCAGATGAGGTAGTTGACGTTGGGACTATCCCAACATTTAAGAAACAGTTAGACAGGTACATGGATAGGACAGGTTTGGAGGGATATGGACCAAGCGCAGGCAGGTGGGACTAGTGTAGCTGGGACATGTGGCAGGTGTGGGCATGTTGGGCTGAAGAGCCTGTTTCCACATTGTGTGGAATCTTAGTTGTGGGTTTAGTGTGGTTGGTCCACGACAGATTGTTGGTCATATTAACTTGGAATGTAGGAACTTGGAATGTAGGTCGGCACAGTGACACAATGTGAGAGTTACAGAGCTAGAGACCGGGGGTTCGATTCTGACTACGGGTACTGTCCGAACGGATTTTGTACATTTTCTCTGTGACCGCATGGGTTTTCTCTGGGTGCTTTGGCTTCCTCCCACGTTCCAAAGCCATGCAGGTTTATAGGTTAATTGACTTCTGTAAATTGTCCTGAGTGTGTTGGATAGAACTAGTGTACGAGTGATTGCTGGTCGGCGTGGACTTGGTGGAACGAAGGATCAGTTTCCACGCTGTATCTCTAAAGTGAACTAAACTAAACCAAACTTGAAGCCCTTGATCATTTCCACTTGGCACCATTGATGCTGATTGGGACATGCACTCCACCACAATATCTGATTCCACTAACTAGTGCCTTCATCTTGCTGACATTAAGGGAGAGGTTAGACACAAAAAGCTGGAGTAACTCAGCTGGACACGCAGCAGTTTATTGTCCTGACATCATGTTACTAAGTTCTCTACCTCCTTCCTGTACTTCATCTTGTCATTGTTCATGATCCAGCCCACCACACAGGCATCATCTGTGACCTTGTCGATGGAGTTACAGCAGAACTTGGCCATTCAGTCGTAAATAGGGAGTATAGTAGGGGACTGAGAAGGCATCCCTGCTGGGCACCAGTATTGAGAATTGTTTGTATGTCAGAAAGTGGAGGATCAGGTGGCAGTGGAAGGTGCTGATTCCAAGATCCAGGAGTTTGGAGATGAGTTTGGATGAGATAATGGTGTTGAAATGAGGAGCCTTTGTCAAAAAAATTGAAGTCTAACATAGCAGTCCATGTTGCTCCAGAGATGAGTTCAAGGCCAGGGAGATGGTGTTTGTCTGTAGACCTGTTGTGGTGGTAAACAAAATGCAGTGGATTAGGGTTGATTGGGAGGATGTCGTTAATGTGTGTCATCAGCAGACTTTGTGAATTCTGTCCATAGTCGGGGATCATACACAAACTTTCATGAATTAAGGATTAATTCTTATGTTCTGTAATGTACAACCCTGAGAATATTTATGGGCAATGTTACTGGAAATGTTCCTTTCCCACTTCCTATGAGTGTTTGATTAAAAATAAATAAAACATCAGAAGTTGTGTGACTTGGCACAATTAGGGACAAAAGTTCAAAAGATGGAATTCCCAGGATTCTGTTCATAAATTATAGGGGCAGAATTAAGCCATTCAACCCATCACGTCTACTCTGCCATTCAATCGTGGCTGATCTATCTTTCCCTCTCAACCCCCTTCTCCCCATAACCCATGACACCCCTACTAATCAAGAATCTGTCATTCTCCGCTTTTAAAATATCCATTGACTTGGCCTCCACAGCCCTTAGTGGCAATGGATCCCACTGATTCACCACCCACTGACTAAATAAATTCCTCCTCATTTCCTTTCTAAAGGTACGTCCTTTTATTCTGGTATTGTACTCTCCTTTGAGTGGAAACATCCTCTTCACATCCACTCTATCCAGACCTTTCACTATTCGGTACGTTTCAATGAGGTACCCCATCATTCTTCTAAACTCTAGTGAGTACAGGCCCAGTGATGAATAATCATAGCTGGTAACAATTACATTTAGGATTTGTTTATTGCCGAATTGTGGCTTCAGTGATGCTGTGCTAAATGCTCTTTTCAGTGAGAGACTTTAGAACTGAAAGCTCTTATGGATGACTGTTTAAATAAGTGAATTCATGTGATTGATTCTCTCTGTCTGTCTGTCTGTCTGTCTGTCTGTCTGTCTGTCTGTCTGTCTGTCTGTCTGTCTGTCTGTCTGTCTGTCTGTCTGTCTGTCTCTTTCTCTGTCTGTCTCTTTCTCTGTCTCTCTCTCTGTCTGTCTGTCTCACTCTCTCTCTGTCTCTGTCTCTCAGTCTGTCTGTCTGTCTCTCTGCCTCTGTCTGTCTCTGTCTGTCTCTTTCTGTCTGTCTCTCTCTCTCTCTGTCTGTCTCTCTATCTCTCTCTCTCTCTCTCTCTCTCCCTCTCTCTCTCTCTGTCTGTGTCTCTCTCTATGTCTCTCTCTGTGTCTCTGTCTGTGTCTCTATATCTCTGTCTCTCTGTCTCTCTGTTTCTCTCTGTCTCTCTGTCTCTTCATGATTTAAAGATATAACTAATTATTCTTTCAGTAGACTGAGATGACTGAACAAGATATAGGTATCTGTCTGAAACACACCACTCACATTCACACAATGAATATAGTGTATTCCCCGGTTCAGCCTCAATGTGGTCAGGTGGAAAATGAAACTGCCCATACGCTGAAAGAACAATTTGCATTTGAATTACATTGTTAGCACAATAACAGGCAAATCACATGAGCAGAATCGAACAGTAAGACCATAGTTTGCAGGAAGGAACTGCAGATGCCGGTTTATACCAATGACAGACAAAGTGCTGGAGAAACCCAGCGGGTCAGGCAGCATTTCAGGAGAGAAAGGACGGGTGACGTTTCGGGTTGGAACCCTTCTTCAGACTGAAAGTAGCAGTGGGGTGAGGGACTGAGGTAGGAAAAGTCTGGAACAAATCAGGGTCGGAAACAGATGACCAAGGAAGGGTGGAGCTCATAATGGCCCATTGTTGGCTGGGGAAGAGGTGATAGCGGAGCGATACAGGGATGCGAACAGTGCCAACTAGTAGGATGACTAGAGTTGGGGGATGGGGGGGGGGGGGGGGGGGAGGGAAGAGGGAATGCGGGGGGGTACTTGAGATCAATGTTCATACCTCTGGGTTGTAAGCTGCCTCCACCTTCAGTAAGACCAAGGTTTTGGTTAAAGAGCCATTTCTGAAGTGCCTTGATGGGGGATAATGAGATGGGGAGGTTTAAGGAAGTAGTTGCAACACTTAGTGTGCAGCTGCCAGTACTGAAGAGAAGGAATTAATTTGTGAAACTCTGCCCTTTCTAATTATGTTCTAAAGGATATTAAATGCACTTCCCTTTCGATGAGATCTGTCTTGTACAGCATTTCTAGAGGTGGTTGTTTCAACCCACTGCGGACGAATGACAGCAGTACTTTTCTTCAGAGATCATTTTTAATGATTGCCTCCCTTGCCAACACAAGGGGAAAGACAGCTTTTGCTTTAAAATCATTGTATTCTGTATATATGAATTAAATAACTCTACTTGTGGGATTTTCCATTTTAGCTTTTTGTTTTTAATATCAAAGCAGAGAGAAGGTTCTTTCAAGACTGTGAACATTTATGCATTTTGCAGACATCTCCAAGATTAAGGAATTTAAAAAAAAATTGTTAACATAGAAAAATATAGCACAGGGAATAGGCCCTTCGGCCCTAAATGTTTGTGCTGAACATGATGCCGAATTAAACTGATCTCATCTGTCTGTACATGATCCATATCCCTCTATCCCCTGCACTTCCACATGCCTATCTAAAATCCTTCTCAGCACCACTATCATATTTGCCTCCACCACCAACCCTGGCCATGTGTTCCAAGCCCCTATCACTCCCTGTGTAATATAAACTTGCCCCGCACATCTCATAGGGTCATACAGTGTGGAAACAGCTACACTAATCCCACCTGCCCGCTTGTGGTCCATATCCCCCATAACCAGTGCTATCCATGTACCTGTCTAACTGTTTCTTAAACACTGGGATAGTCCCAGCCTCAACTACCTCCTCTAGCAGCTTGATCCATACACCCACCACCCTTTGTGTGAAAAAGTTACCCCTCAGATTCCTATTAAATAATTCCAGAGGACGCACTTCTGCTTCCTCTAGAGACCAAGAACATTTGTTGTGTCTCCAATGACTCTTACAAACATTTACAGATGCACCATTAAAAGCACATTGTGGGGTTACATCACAGCTTGGTTTTGGAACAGCAAGAAATTGCAGAGAATTGTGGATGTATCTCAGTTCAACACACAGAATAGACACCATACCACTGACCACTACACCCACCGTGAACTTCCCCATCACACAGTGTGAAAAAGTTACCCCTTAGATTCCTATTAAATCTTTTCCCCTCCAACTTAAACCTATGTCTTCTGGTCCGCGATTCACCTACTCTGGGCAAGAGATTCTGTGCATCTACCCAATCAATTCCTCTCATGATTTTATAGACATCTATAAGGTCACCCCTCATCCTCCTGCGCCCCATGGAATAGAGTCCCAGCCTACTTAATCCTCGAAATCTTCTCTGTACCCTTTCCAGCATGACAAAATCTTTCCCATGACATGGTGCCCAGAACTGAACATATTACTATAAATGCGGCCTCACCAACGTCTTATACATCTGCAGATAGACACAAAATGCTGGAGTAACTCAGCGGGACAGGCAACATCTCTGGAGAGAAGGAATGGGTGACATTTTGGGTTGAGACCCTTCTTCAGACTCCTTCCTACACATGTCTTACACAACTGCAACATGACCTCTCCATTAAACTTTCCCCCTCTTACCTAATAGCTGTGCCCTCTCGCATTAACATTTCCAACCTGGGAATAGGTTCTGACTGTTTACCCTATCAATGCCTCTCATAATTTTATATCAAGTCTCCCCTCAACCTCTGAAATGCCAGATGCAGTGGCACAACTCTGGTTGGCAGCAGTGGGGTTTTTTTTGTGTAGCTATACGTCAACCTGCAAATGATTAACAGCACTCCTTGAATGTTTAAATCGGTTCTTACTTTCTACCCAGTGAATGGCATCAGATCCCCCCAGGACATCATTAGTGGGCTTCAACACTCCTTGCGTGTTGTCCCAACCATCCAACTCTCACTTCCCCATCACAAAAAAAACACCTGGACCTCCCAAGCGTGTAACATTAGCATACCCAGTTAGTCTGCTGATATTTTAAGGGAAGTTTGCCCAATTATTGTCAAATTCTCCTCCTCATTTCAAAAGCAAAAGAAATTCCAGGTGGTTGCTTTTACAGAAATTAATGACTACAATTTTCACATATATTTTTAAAACATTGGAATCACCTGCCACGGCTGTTGAGGCTTCACACTGCTATTTTTGTGTTTACTATTGGGCCAGATTTATTCGACCTGCAGCCTATTCTTGTCAAGACTTATGTTCTCTCATCTTCCAGTACATGCTGACTGATACCACACCAGTGCTGTTTGCATTTTAGTGTCATTCCTACATTTTCTGAATTATGAAAACAAAAATCTTGCTAATGAAAAGACATTGCCATGTGTATGGAAGTACTAAACCCACTGTTGTGTTAAGGGGCCATTCGACACCAGGGAAATGAATGTTGACTGATCTTGGGACATGATTGGAAATGGCAAGCCTGGATTTATTGTGCAGTCCTTGGACCCTGAAAGACTAAAACCCAGATACATGGTGTGACATTGAATCACATGTAATGTCAATTTCTCCGACAGATCCTAACTCAGGAAAAACATTAAGCTCAGGGGTTTTCTGAGAGTTCAATGTGATCCTTTATTTTCAGTGCCAGATCAGACCTTTATCCGAGGGTGAGATTGTGAAACTGAAACCGAGATGGGCAAAATTTACACGAGATGTGCAAGATGTTTTTTTCCGGAGCCGCTGGACTCACAATAACACTTCACAAGACACAGTGGTCTCGTGGGTTTGGTCCTGGTTTAAAAACTAACAAAACTAAACTCAAATTCCAACATCACAAACTGCGAAACTGGTGTCATTAAACCAGGCGCTAAAATAAATTCCAGCATAATTTGTACGTCCCCCCTGTGACTGCGTGGGTTTTCACCGGGTGCTCCGTTTTCCTCCCACATTCCAACGACGTGCAGGTTTGTAGGTTAATTAGCTTCTGTAAATTGCCTCCAGTGTGTAGGATGTACAAGTGGGATAACGGAGAACTAGTATACGGATGATTGATGGTCGGCGTGGACTAGATGGGCTGAATGACCTACTTCCATGCTGTGTCTCTAAATTAAACTAAACTTCCTTGAGCGAAGTTGGAAATTCACAAGCGAAATGTACGTTTTTGTTACCTTCTTCCTACACTCCGTCTTGTCCGACCAGCGACCATTCCCCCCCCCCCCCCCTCTTCTTTTTTTTGTGACAGTGGAATTCAGAGGCCGATTGTGATGCTTCCGTCCTCTGAAAGAACTTTTTTCACAGAGAGAGTGGTGAATCTCTGGAACTCTCTGCCACAGAGGGTAGTCGAGGCCAGTTCATTGGCTATATTTAAGAGGGAGTTAGATGTGGCCCTTGTGGCTAAGGGGATCAGAGGGCATGGAGAGAAGGCAGGTACGGGATACTGAGTTGGATGATCAGCCATGATCATATTGAATGGCGGTGCAGGCTCGAAGGGCCGAATGGCCTACTCCTGCACCTAATTTCTATGTTTCTATGTTTCTATGAAAGCATAGACCAGGTATAGACCGGACATTTGTGCTGTTGGAAACTGCCGCACTGTTTATCCGTGGAGAGAGAAGATGTAGGAAGACTAGAGAATGAATTGAAATTGACATCCTGCCTATTTTCAGATACGTCTGAGTGAATAATTTGTAATAGTTCCCAGCAGGCAGGGATCATGAATACACTCATTAATGGGCAACAATGCAAAGACAGTTTAGTGCCAATAATTTATGATTCAAATTGTCTGTAAAAGTTGCCTTTAAATTAATGATATTATTTTATTACCCTGGGGATGGTGTGTGGAAGGGCACCTCGAAATGCTGTCTGCGGTGGATGCCTTTTTGATGCACGAGTCTGCTATTAGCATCGGCTTGAATACTGGAGCTGTGTGATGTCAATATTGCCGCATATTCAGAAAATACCCACAACCATTGCTACAATATTGCCACCAATTAATTAAAGTCAATGCCACTGCTCAGGCCTGAAGACGTGGACACCAATTACTAAAAATGTTAACTAATCTCATATGTATGGTGGAGGGTCAGAAATACATCTTCAAGTACCATCTGCAACCTACTACTCAAATCACTATACCTTATCATTTCACGTATCAAGAACTCCACTAATCAGTAACAAAACAAAACCAATTCTTCTTGCAAACTTAAAAGTGAGGCCATCATACACCCACATCCATACTGTGTGTGCACTAATGATATCCAACGATCCTTGGCAGCACATTAATCTGTGGCATGAGATGGTGCCGAACCAGAACTAACTGGAAGACCACAGGATACTTGCTTGTGCTATTCATCATGCAGGAGACTATTGGAATACTTGTTGCTGAGCCCACGACTAACAACAGAAGGAAATCAGTCGGTTAGAGCAAATGTAACCTTTGCCATTCTTCTCAGATTTTACTTTCTGATTCTCCTGCGGTGGCTTCCAGTGCACAAACAGCATCCACGTAATGTCTGAATACTGAAGGCATGCAGCTGTACAAACTGCTGTCATACAAGCTCAGACCGCTACTACAATACAATACAATACAATACAATGCATAACAGCATGCAAAGAGCATGATAGGAATCTGTCCAGCACAAAACTGGAATTGCTAAGACACTGCTCAGTGATTCTCTGAAGTGTGAGCTTGCTGTCCTCCTCCTGGAAGATTGATTGATAGATACAGCATGGAAACAGGCCCTTCGGCCCACCGAGTCCAAGTCACGTCAATTCAAGTCGTCAAGAGAGTTTATTGTCATGTGTCCCAGGACAATGAAATTCTTGCTTGCTGCAGCACAACAGAATATTGTAAGCAAAAATACGGAACAGTTCAGTTCAATATACACATAAATAAGCAGATAAAATGCAATAGGCTGTTACAGTTCAGAGTCTGTTTGTTAGCGAGTTTAATAGCCTGATGGCCGACCTCCAATCACCTGTTTACACCGGTACTATCTTAGCTCACTTTATCCACTCCCTACACACTAAGGGCAATTTTTCCAGAGGCCAATTACGCTACATACCAGCACGACTTTGATATGTGGGAGGAAACCGGAGCACCCGGAGGAAACCCATGCAGTCGTGGGAGAACGTGCACATTCCATGCAGACTGCTCCTAAGGTTAGGATTGAACAAAATGATGATTGAATCCAGTGGGATTCTGTCTGAAATTTGTTTCATAGCTCACTAGGTATCTCACACTCTCTCTCTTGTGTGAACTCTTTGGATGGAGTTGCAACCTTTTTAGGTCATTTATTATATTCTCACTAAATGATCTATGATGTAGTCTTTCAATTTGATGTCACAATAAGACAACTAAAAGAAATATTGGCAAAAAAACTTTTTTTTTTGGGTTAAAATTTGTAGTATTCAAATGACTTATTTTGAACTAGATTTAAAAGATAACAAGGAACTGCTGATGCTCGTTTAAGGTAGAAATAGATGCAAAATTCTGGAGAAACAACGGGTCAGGCAGCATTTCTGGAGAAAAAGGATGGGTGGGTGACGTTTCTGGTTGGGAGCCTTCTTCAGTTGGTATGACGGTTGGAGAAAAAAAAATCTGTCTAGCTATAAATGTCTCTTATTTTCTGTTTCATGCATTTGTTTTCTTCTTTCAGTGAATCCTCTAACAAAACAAGCCATCTTCCGCCTGTAGTCCACCTACAGACATGAGCCATTTGCCAGGAGCAAGGTTTATTTTCAGGGATGGGAGAATTAAGTTACGTTGAGAAACAGGATAGAAAGTGGTATAGCAGAGAGAATTAAAGAGAGATTTATTAGAGGCATCTGAAATTTTGAAGGGTTTATTTGATTAAATAAATTGCCTTCGCTTGGATGAGCATTTCATTTATGCAGGTATAAGATAATTAATAAGGGAAGCAGTTGGAAAGAATAGTTTTTTTTTAAGTGATGAGTTATTATGATATGGAAATGCTCAGCCTGACAGTGTGGTGACAGTAGATTCAAAACAACTTTCAGCAGGAAATTGGTTGAATGTTAGTAAAGAAAATATTTATCGCTGTATAGGAATTTCAACTGGAATAGCGAATAGCTGTTGCAGTCTCTACCACTTCCAGCAATGGATGTGTTAACATATCTCCCAGCCAACCTTTGTTAAACCCCAAAACTGTTTATTCTGACCCTTACCTCTTTACCTGTGCCATCATTCTTCTTCCCCACGTTGCCTCAGACTGAGCCAAACTCTTCAAATGTTTTATTCCATTTCAGCTGAGATTATCGCCTCATTCAGTCACAGACAATGCCAACTTCCCTCTTCATTTCTCCCTTTACCCCAACCCCCCCATTACCAATACACATTGTGATTCAAGCTCGATTATCTGCGCCCTTGCCGTATTATCCATTTTTCCGGGCCAACTGAGGATACGACCTTGGAGGGGGGTGGGGGGCAGAGATGCAGGCCCCCAAAGTCAGCCGTGGAAGTCGGCTATGGGAATGGATCTCTATCCGGCCGGAGTCCAGGCCTGGTCTGTAGTGGGCAAATTTAACCCACCGATCGACACGGAAGTATCGATGAGGTCAAGATTAGCCGCTTCACCCGGCCATGGCATGACATTTTCGGGGGGGCTTCAAATGCGCACTCATGATTTTGTCCAGGTTAAAGGGGACGCTGGACCACCAGTTGCTGGAAAATCAGCGGTGGACTATCTAGCAATTTCCTGGCATATCCTTTAAATTTCCACAAATGCTTTGTTTATTTTAGTTTAGAGATGGCAATCGGCTCTTTGGTGCACCGAGTCCACACCGACCTGTTCACACTAGCTCCAAGTTATCCCACTTTTGTTTCCTCTCCCTATACACTAGGGGGCAATTTACAGAGGTCAAAACCCGCATGTTTTTGTGATGTGGGAGGGAACCGGAGCACCTGGAGGAAACCCACATGGTCATAGGGAGAACAATGAAACTCTGCACAGAGAGCAGCCGAGGTCAGGATTGAACCTGCGCCTCTGACGTCTCGAGACAGCAGCTGTAGCACCTGCACCACGGTGCGGAACACGTTGCCCGGTCTAAAACTGCATGGTCCGTATCCCACTCAATCCTTCTTCACCCTTACCTAATTGACTCACTTTCACCCCACATTTCTGATTTTAAAGGATCGTACGTGTATAAATGTCTTCATAATTTCAAGAATCCTTATGTCTGTGATTTCTCTCGGCTTATGGGACTATCCAAAGCCTCTGCTTCAGGTGATCACTAGTTTGTACTCCCACCTGTAGGTTGTTGGTCTTGAGTCTTTGTAATAATAAAGACCCCACACCTTGGCAGGTTATACACCATTTATTTAGAATAAACAACTACAAGCTCTTACTTGAGAGTTAACTTCATACTGAAGAGTGCAGTAGCTTGCGACGGTAATAAGCTAGTGGGTGTAACTACAAAAGCATGACTCATAACATGAGCTATTGATCTACATCCCCCCTCTTAAAGAATCAAAATCACTATACCCATAATTAAGCAAAGCAAAAATCACAACCTATGACAACCGTATGTAAAGTTAAACATAGTCCGGATACTTCACAACCGGCCTGCTAACACGACCGGCACGTGTATGATAGAAGCCGTCTCCATTCCTCTTCCCCGGGGACAGAGTTGGTGATTTCAGCACCGTGGGGGAGTGGACCAACGCCTCTGGGGTCGAAGCAGAAGACTGTGGCACAGGCGAAGATGGGACAGACAGAGGAACTGTCACAGGCATGATTTGTTGTGCTGGCAAGAGCATGTGAGGGTCACCAGATGCAGATTGAAATGAACTTGTACTATCCGGATAATAGGGAGGAGGGATTGGCTCCTTCACAGGCAGAAGATGTTGGCTGTTTCGTCGGTAGGTGCCGCCATCGGCTAAAACAATGTACGAGCGTGGCTCTGAAGCTAGACCAGAAATCACTCCAACACGCCCATGGCATTTGTCAGTCTGTAAGTGGACCACCTGTCCTTTGGTCAATGGTGGCAGAGGCCTGTACGTCTTGTCGAACCATTTTGTTTTCAATGTCACACTTCCGTCATAACCTGGTTTGAGTATCCTGAGGTGGAAGGGCATGTGGGACTAACGTTCGTTCTGCGACGGGCAACGGGGTATGGGTCTGCCTTGACAATAATCGTTGAGCAGGGGAACCCAAGGCAGGGTCACGAGGAATGTTGCGTAAGTCGAGCAAATCCAGGAATACGTCAGACTTGGCCATGTGAGAGCGCTCCATGAGTTTCGTATTATGAACAGCCCGTTCAGCCAGCCCATTAGACTGTGGATGCTCAGGGCTGCTGGTGATGTGGTGAAAATCCCATCGTCTGGCAAACTCTCTGAATTGTTGGCTGGTGAACTGGCTGCCATTGTCAGTCAACAGCTTGCCTGGAGATCCATGGTTTGAAAAATGACGAGATCATTTCGATATCACGCCGCTGGAAGTGGGGCTGCTAAGAAAATCAATGTCGAACCACCCTGAATACGAACCCATGAGCACTGCTTGCTGTGCCACTCAAATAAATCAGCTGCCACTGTAGACCACAGGAGCGCAGGTACCGGATGTGGCAGAAGTGGTTGCTTTTGTTGATAAGTTGCCATGCTATTGCACACAGCACAAGCTGCCACATTGCCGTTGATGTACTCGGCCATGCCAGGCCAGTAAAACATGCTTTTCGCCTGTGAAATTGTTGCTTCAGCGCCTGGGTGGCCTGCATGGACAGCGTTACTGAAGTGGGGCTGCAAGCCCTACCTCAGAGACTTGGTTCCAGGTGCTCAGTTGACACTGTTGTTGCATACTCTGCCCCTCAGATGGGAAATTAAACCAAGCTTCTTTTAGATTAAAATAAATCCCATGTGTCTTTTGGAATAAAAAGGAAGGGTTACCTCTGCTATCCTGATGAGTAGCTCATAAGAGTCACTGTTGTTGCTGGGACATAAAATTGGGTCTCTTCTACTCTGCAACAGTGACCACATTTGAAAGTTGCTTCATTGGCTGTGAGATACCATCATGTTGTACTGTGGACATATTAATACTCCAAAAAGAGACACAAAGTGCAGGAATCACACAACTGGTCAGGCAGGTAGATCCTTATCCCACTATTTTTGTCTTTTCATCTCTGGCTTTTGTCCAACCACCTGTCTATTGAAATCCTCCCCTCACTGTATCCACCTATCACTCGCCAGGCTTTATCCTACCCCCCTCCCTTCCTATTTACTTCAAACACATCCCAGACTAAAGTCAGACTGAAGAAGGGTCCCGACCAGAAAGGTGGTCTGTCCATATTCTCCAGGGATGTTGCCTGACCTAATGAATTACTCCAGGACTTTGTATCTTTTTTTTTGTAAACCAGCATCTGCAGTTCCTTGAATCGCATATAGATGCTCCACCTATGGCTGCTGTTTCTTAAGTGAGAGAATGGAATATGATGGAATGAGTGTCAAGAGTCACAAGTTTTTTTTTGTTATATGTCCCGAAGCGGAACAATGAAATCCATACTTGCAACAGAACGGGTGATCAATGGTTGGCGTGGGCTCGTTGGGCTAAAGGGCCTTTTTCAATGCTCTATCTCTAAACTAAAAGTCTCCTAGCCTGTACTGTTCTAATTGTCCCACAGACACCAGTACTGAGGGGCATTCCTGGTGAGATGACTATTCCTGGCTTTTGCATGGATTTTTTGTCAGTGTCAGCCGAGAGCAGGAACTGAATAACCATCATCAGGAGACAAAGTAAAAATAAATATGTCTCCGTAATATGCAAACTATTGATGCTTTGTTGATTCAAAAATAATCACATGTCTCTTGGGAGATCGACGGAAGACTGATTTAATTTTTCATTTATCCATCTAGTACAGATAATTCCAGTTTTCCTAACAAGACTCTATGTGTATGAAGAACTGCATCACAGAATTCACCTTTCTCTAAAGTGAAAATCATTAGTTTTTTTATTGATGATCAGTAACTGAGACAAAACAGGCACAAAGTCACACAACGCAGAAACATGCTCTTTGGCCCACGAGAACATGCCGACCATCACTCATTCTGTTTTATTCTTCCCACATTCCCATCAGCTGCCCCAGACTGTTCCCCTCACCAGCACTCGTGGCCAGTTAACCTATCATCCTGCAGGGAGGTGGGAGAAACCAGAGTACCCGGAGCAAACACAAGCTGCTGCAGGGAAACTGTGTAGAATCCGCACACCGCAGGTCAGGACTGAACCTGGACGGCCAGAATTGTGAGGCAGCAGCACCATTGGGCATTGCAATGTTTGATGCTTTAAAGAGTCATAGAGTCATACTGCTGGGAAACAAGCCCTTTGGCCCAACTCATCCATGTCAACAAGATGCCCCATCTAAGCTAATTCCATTATGGCTCATCTCCCTCTCAGCCTTTCCCATCCATATACCTGTCCAAATGTTTATTAACTGTTGCTTTTGTACCTGTTTCAAATATTCCCTCTGGCAACTATTCCCTCTGGCAATTAAATCCCCCAAACTATTCCCTCTGGCAATCACGGAGAGGTTGAGAAGGAGTTTCTTCCCAGAGGCAATTCGGACTGTAAACGCCTATCTCACCAGGGACTAACTCTACTGAACGTTTTTCCTTCCATTATTTATTATGTAAAAGAATATGTGTGTTATGATTGTGTTTATAATTTGTTTGGTTGTTTTGTTGTTTGTCTTTTGCACAAAAGTCCGCGAGCATTGCCACTTTCATTTCACTGCACATCTCGTATGTGTATGTGACAAATAAACTTGACTTGACTTGACTTGACTTGACTTGACATACCCCCAAAAAAATGTTTCTCCTCAGGTTCCTGTTCAATATTTCCCATGTCACCTTAAACGTATGCCCATTCGTTCTTGATTCCCTTACCCGCAGTAAAAAAGACTGGCCATTTACCCAATCTATTCCCCTCATGATTTTATACACTTCCATAAGATCATCTCTGTGCTCCAAGCAATAAACTTTGAGCCTGTCCTATCTCTACCTATTACTTAGGCCTTTGTAAATCTTCTCTGCTCCCTTTCCCACTTAATAACAGCTTTCCTATTTCAGGGTGAACAAGACTGAATACCATGTTCCAAGTGTGGCTTCACAAAAGCCTTGTACGACCGTAACATAATGTTCCAACTTCTATACTAAATTCTCTGACTGATGAAGGCCAACCTATCAAATGCCTTCTTCATTTTATTTTAGTCATGGGTGTTCAAGAATATTTAACTATCAGATGTACCGGGGCTAAGACAATGAACTTCTTGCTTGCTACTGGTTTACTTACTACCACAGCACAACAAATAAATAAATAATAAATTATCAGTTACACTAGGTAATCCAGATTATGATAGTGCAAGCCTGAGGACATGATGCAGCCTGAGTAGTCCATAGTGGTTCAGCACTGAGGTTGGGTTGTGGTAAAGGTTGGGTGGTTCAACATGGTTTTGTGCGGTAAGCAGTTCTTGAACCTGAAGGTAATGGTTCTCAGACTCCTGTGCCTTCGATGAGTACATCGATTGTTTGAAAGGAAAACAGAGTAGTGTAGGAGCTGATTCATTGTTGAATGGCTGTCGCGTGTGGAATGGTGGTGCCTATCCTAGTCAAGGTGTTCCTTGACATGACATTCACCTATCGTTTGCAAATGTCACTACATTTATCCTTGGTGATCATCATCATCTGAACTAATGAGACACCATGTCTGAGCAATCTGACAACATATGAACGTCTGGAACAAGGAACTATAGAAGCTGGTTTGCAAAAAAAATGACACAACATGCTAGAGTAACTCAGTGGGTCATGCACCATCTCTGGAGAATATGGATGTGACGTTTTGGGTTGGAAACCTTCTTCGGTTACTCCAGCACTTCGAGCCTTCTTTTATATTAAAGTCTGAGCTGGTGGAAGTGATGGCCCAGACCGATGAGAGAGCCAGGTTTCCAATCAATGGGCTAGAGTTTGAGGGATCACAGGCACACATTCTCTCTGACTTTCTTTCTCTTTACTGGTCCATCTAAGGGACCTAACTAGCTTTTTGGTGGTGTGACTGTGAAAGCCACACGGAGACTGGAGCTGTGAGTGTAAAAGACTCTTTATTCAGTGTAAACTTTCCTGAGAATCTCTCTCTGGAGAAACTCAGGATAATAGCTCTGAACTTAAAAGTACACTGAGCTTTCATAACTCTTTAAGTGAATAAATAGTTTCAATAGTCACAAGTATAATTTACTTCAACATTGTGGGTGCAGATATACTGTATGACTTTATAGAATTACATATTTACAATGGGAGCACATCTGAACTGACATATCTAATACCTTTGTTGAGCATCTGGATATTCAAAACAGCCTTCCTTTACCATTGCATAGCTATATTCATGCAGCTATCCGTAGCATCGATTGAAGACCTGTTCTTATTTATATTAAATGACTGCTACCTCTGTCCTATCACTCCTGAAATAAGTACCTTGCCCAACAATCCCTAACATCACAGCCCTCTTATTGCCCAGCAGAGTGGGTAGGTGAGGCCTCTCTCTTGTTCTTTGCCCTCCTTGTCTTTCTCCCTCTTTTGCTCCTGCTGCCTTGCCTGTCCGTCTCTGTCTGCTCCTCCTCTCCATCTCTGTCTCTCACTCACTGTCTCTGTATGTCTGCCCCTTTCTCTCTATCTTGCTTCCCCTTTATTGTCTCGGTCCGTCTGCATATCTGTCCCTGTCCCTTACAGTCTGTCTGCCTGTTCCCCTCTCACTCTCTCACGCTCCCTCTTTCTCAGTCGCTCCTCTTTGTATGTTTGTCTTTCTGACTCTCTGCTTTTTACTTCTTAACTCCGAGTGACTGATTCCCAACAGTCGTTACTGCCTCACAGCCACTGATCAACTCTGGTGATGATTTGATCAGATCACTGAGCTTTGGCAGTGGGCCTTTGATGTAGATTTTACTTTTAAAGTGAATACGTTCTAGAATGAATGGACACAATAATAGAGTTTACATGTGAACAACAACTCCTTTGTTACCCATAATAGGTCACTTTTTGTGTGACTGCTTCTCAAATGGCATCTTTCTCAGCAAAGTTCTCGCATTGCATACATCATTTGATTGGGTGGGAAACTGAAAAGATAATTTCAACGCTGCTTAATCTAAATGCATCAATGTCACAATATTTTTTTGTTGGTATAGTTTCAATTACTGTGTGAATTGATGTTGATCCCGAGTAATAGGATAATGTTTGACATTTAATACGAGCCATCTTAAGGCCATTCTTTTGGTTCCTAACTGATGAGATATATGATAGTGGAATTGTGGCAGGCTATTGTATTTCAATACTCTTTTTCTGAATGCCCCACCTTTCAAAGCTAATTTGTATTTCTTTAGAGAGCCACTTTCACTGAAGAGAGTGGAGAGTTTGCGCATTTGTTTTGGCGAACAAATGAAAAGAGTGTCACACTGTGACAATAACACTCTGTTAAAAGATGATATATCGGTGGGTTCACTTATACCTGCTTTAAGGAAATGTTGGTTGTTGCTCTGATGCTAACTAAGTTCAGTTTTTGGGTAACAGTGCCAGAATAACAATGGTTCAGGGCCTGGAGTCTCAGCAATGGAGTCAGAAGAAAGATATATCAGACAAGTCCATTCGACCTCCCCGTGGTGAGCCCTGTCAACTGACCTCAGGCAGGCGAATGACAACAAACAGAGACAGCAGCAGCACCGCAGCTTGGCGCCAACCCGGAGCATGCGCCCTTATTAGGGCGGGCACCTGCGGATGTCAAACCGGGTGGCATCACCCTGCTGCAGACTTCTGCTGCCTCGAACGCAACAAGAAGAAGAAGAAGAAGAAGACAAGTCCATGATAATTAATAGAGGAATCTCAGAGAATGATGTCTTGGGATAACTAACTCTAAGCTGGAGTCTTGAGATAACTACATGGACCACTGTTGATTGTGTTAAGGCTTACACGCTAGAACAGGTTACAAAGTCGCTAAGACACAAAGTGCTGGAGTAACTCAGCGGGTCAGGCAGCATCTCTGGAGATCATGGATAGATGATCTTTTGGGTCTGAGGAAGGGTCCCGACCCGAAATGTCACCTGTCCATGGTCTCCTGAGATGCTGCCTGACCCGATGAGTTACTCCAGCAACTTATCTTTTTTTGTAAACTGGCATTATCACTGGCACCAACATGAACATACCCAATGAACTCAATGTATTGTATGCGCGTTAATGAAATGACACATCCACCCCGACAGCCTTAGGTGCACGTGTTCCCCTGGTCACTGTCATTGAGCACCCGGAGAAAACTAACATGGTCACAGGTAGAACGTACAAACTCCATACAGACAGCACCCGTTGTCAGGATCAAACCCAGGTCTCTGGCGCCGTAAGGTAGCAACTCTACCGCTGTGCCACTGTGCCTCTTGCAGTTCCAATATTTGTCTTTTTTTTCAGTTATAGAATGATCAAGGAGCCACATTTGCAGGTCCATTTGCCACTTTATGGAGAGTTCTCCGGATGCTGGTCTTCACTAGGGATATGTGCCTTAACTTCAGCAATCAACCTGTGCTCGTTCTCAAAATCACTCCTAATTAATTGTAATATACTGCTGTTGGTTTAATGTACTGCGGAATGGATAAATGAGAAAAGGAAAAAAAAAGATGTCTCATTTAATTTGGCGGTGTTAAAGTTTTTACAACGTGCCAGCACTTTTTTATGGTGACATTTTTTATACTGTGCTGAGGAAAGTAAACTCACTGTTGTCAGTGAACACAATTCATGGCCTTTCTTTGAGGGGGTTATTTTTCACAGTGTATTCTGGTTAATGGTTGGCATGAATGCCAGCATTTAGGCATGAACGCCAGCATTCGCTAGCATCCTCACAAGCTTCTACAGATGCACCATCGAGAGTCTGCTGACGGGCTGCATCACAGTCTGGTACAGGTACTGTTCTACCCACAGCCGCAAATCACTCCAGAGAGTGGTGAAGGCGGCGCAGCACATCACTGGCAACTGTCTCCCGGCCATTCAGGACATTTTCCACCGGCGGTGCCTGCGGAAGGCACACAGCATCATCAAGGACCACAGCCACCCAGCACGCAGACTGTTCTCTTTGTTACCGTCAGGCAGACGATACAGGAGCATGGCTGCACGTACCACCAGACTTAAGAACAGTTTTTATCATCATGCCATCGAGGGAACTGAACTCATAAACACATCATATATGTTGATTATTTTATTTATTATTGTCTTTTACCTCCCATTGTCACTTTTAACCATATAACCATATAACAATTACAGCACGGAAACAGGCCACCTCGGCCCTTCTAGTCCGTGCCGAACACTTATTCTCCCCTAGTCCCATCTACCTACACTCAGACCATAACCCTCCATTCCTTTCCCGTCCATATAACTATCCAATTTATTTTGAAATTATATCTTTTATCTTATCTTTTTTTTACCTTAATTTTATCCTTGTAATATCATTGCTGAGGTGACCCGTTGTCTTGTCAAACACATTTCATTGTACCGTTGACCAGGGGCGGAAAACCCGGGGGGGCCAAAGGGGACACGTCCCCGCCATGTTTTGAGAGGTGGGGGACATCCCCCCAAGGGTAAATTGTGTGATCCCGATTTTAAAATTTCCGCTTTCCACGAGGCAGTGGGGGAGGAACTGAGGATAGAGCGCGGTGATTGGAGGAGGGAGACGTGGCACAGACCTGCACCTCATCCGAGGCAGGATCGATCCCGGCCGGGTCTCCGGCGCTGTCCCGAGTGCCCCCCCCCACCCACCCCACGGGTGGCCAGAGAGGTCGGGAGTCAGATGCGAGCTGTGCCCCCAAACCCACATCCAGCGCAGAGAAGTAGCGCTAAACCCAGCTCAATTCTGCCTCTCCCGCCAGGTTAACCTGCCTGGGCTTGCGGGAAATATGGGCAGCGCGGAGAAGCAGCGCTGGTGTCCCGTCAGTCCAGACAGGGCTGTAGTTAACCCGGTGAGCCAAGCAGAGTTGAGATTGAGATTGAGCCCAAAGATCCTAGAGGAGCTCCTCTAGTATCTTTGATTGAGCCTCCAAGGCCTCGCGCGTGTGTGTGAGTGTGCACATGCGCGCGCGGCAGCCAAACAATTCTGTCCCCCGTCCCCTCCATGTTTTGATAGCAAGTTCCGCTCTTGCCGTTGACCCTGTGTTAACCTACATATGACAAGTAAAACTGAACAGAACTGAACTGAACGGACTGAACTGGTTTCTAAAGGGCCTGTCCCTCTTGGGCGACCTAATCCGCGAGTTCTTGCGAGTTTGCCCTCGACTCATACTCGCAGTATGGTTGACACTAGGTCGTAGGAGGTCTTTGTAACTCTCCTTCATGCCCGAGAGTAGTCTCCGCGTACTCGAGGCCTCAGTTAGGTTGTGGCATTTTTTTCAATATGTTATAAAATGCCCGCGAATAAAAAAAGGTCGCCATGGAAAATATCGATACTTTTTTTCCTCGTAGGTTTAGCCGTAGTAGGTCATAGTAGGTTGTAGTAGGTCAGTATGTTAGTCGTTGGCAATCGAGGGTAGTCGAAGGTAGTCGTAGATAGTCTTCATCATAGTCGAAGGGAGGTCGAAGGAGATCGAAGGAGGTCGTCTTCACTCTCCACTATTCGGTGTCCAACTTTCCCGAAGTTAGTCGTAGCTAGTCGTAGCTAGTCGAAGCTGGTCTTCAACATAGTCGAAGGAGGTCGAAGGAGGTCTGCAACATGTCATTTTTTCAAACTCGCCAATTAGATTGCCCACGTGGGACAGCCCCTTAATGCAGTCAAGGACAGATGCAGAATTTGTAAACTACAATTCACCATCTCAACTCTAGTCTTTAATGTAAGTGAGTACTCCAGGAAGAAGCCCTTGGATCCCAAACCCCTTTATCTTTCTTTTTATAGTAACAAGGACATAATTATAAGCAGAATATTAACTTTACAATTCAAAATCTGAGCCATTACATCAGCTGGGTATGGATAGGAATTCTTTGTATTAATTACATCCTATAGTGAAATAATATGGTGTAGTCATGATCACATGAGATGCTAAGAGGTATTGCCTCCCACAAAACATGTCAAGTAACATTGCCGACTATTGTGTAAAACAATTATTTAAGTTATTTGTATATTGTTGCACAGTTCACAAGTTATTGGAGTAGAATTAGGCCATTTGGTCCATCGAGTCTACTCCGCCATTCAATTATAGCTGATCTCTGCCTCCGAATCCCATTTCCCTGCCTTCTCCCCATTAGCCTTGACACCCGTTCTAATCAAGAGTTTGTCTATTGCTGCCTTAAAAATAACCACTGACTTGGCCGCCACAGCCCTCTGTGGCAATGAGTTCCACAGATTAACTACCTTCTGGCTAAAGAAATTCCTCCTCACCTCCTTTCAAATAGAGCGCCCTTTAATTCTGAGGCAATGACCTCTGGTCCCAGTTCTAGGGATCTGGGTATAATCCCACCCTTTACTGTTGTCTGCCTGTGACCTCTTGGATTTTCTGGGGGTGCCCCAATTTCCCCATCGCATCCCAAAGAGTTGTGAGTTGAGACATTAATATCCAAAATAAATTACTCCTGGAGTAGGTGGGTGGGTGTAGAATCAGGGGAGATTTGATGGCACGTCAGAAAAATAGGTTGCAGCAAAATATGGTGGAGCATGTGGTAATGAGAATTCTCTGAGAGCAAGCAAGGACTGGATGGGCCAAATGGTCTTTTTCTATGTTCGAGGGAACTGAATCAGTTAAATAAAAAATCAGTGCATCACTGGTAGTTTAGTTTAGAGATACAAGGCGGAAACAGGCCCTTTGGCTCGCCGATCCTTGTACACTTGCACTATCCTACACACTAGGGACAATTTGCAATCTTTACCGAAGCCTATTAACCTACAAACCTGTACATCTTCGGAGTTAGGGAGGAAATCAGGGAAACCCAAGCGGTCATGGTGAGAACGTACAAACTGTACAGACAAGCACCCATAGTCAGGATCGAACCCGGGTATCAGGCGGTGTAGGGCATCAACTCTACCGCTGTGCCACCATGCCGCCCTGGTAAAAAATGTTTATTTTCAAAATGTTCTACCAATGTGTTAAGACTTTTGGATGGAACAGATTAGTTTGATTTTCAAGGTTACACAAAAAAGCTGGAGAAACTCAGCGGGTGCAGCAGCATCTATGGAGCGAAGGAAATAGGCAACGTTTCGGGCCGAAACCCTTCTTCAAACCCTTCTTTGATTTTCAACACTGCATCAGAAAGCTTGCTGAACACAATTCCAGGTCCTCCATAGGATTCATAAATAGCCACACAATAATTGTGTTTCTAAGTAACAAACTTTGAGTAAGTGGGAAATGTAAAATGCACATCTGCCTGTTTTTCTCTGCTGGTAGAATGATGGACAATGAGGTCTTCCTCAACACTTACTCAGCACCAAGAGTTTTGAAATTAGAAACTTGATCATCCAAAATTAATGACAGCAGTAACGATTATCGTATGGAAATCTAATGACCAGATGCTCAGTGTATCTGTACTGCTTTGTCCATACATAAATTAATTAGCAGTTATTAAAAAAAACTGTGTATCATCTCTAATTTTATAGACAGTTCATCTTTGCCTTTATTTTAAGGTTACTCGGGGAAAGCACGTTCAGTTTTAACTGTTTCAAAATTGTTTACTGAAATATGATATTAATTGTTTAGTTATAATGGGAAGCTTATCTGAAGATTGTACGGATGCTAATACATAATGCGACGTACTGAACTGTAGCGGAATGGCATCGCATAAACATGTGAGAAGGAAACAGGCTGGAGAGAGTCCACTCATTAACATCCCATATTTTATTCCTCCGACATTCTCATCAACTCCCCTCCCTCATTCTACCATTCACTGTGGCCAATTAACTCACCAACTCATACCTCTTTGGGATGTGGAAGGAAACCAGAGGAAACCCACACAGTAATTAAGAGGAACTTGCAAACTCCTCTCACACAGCACCCAAAGTCAGCACGGAACTCAGGTTTACTGGAACAGAATGGCTCGACCAACTGTGCCAATGTGCCACACAAATTCTGCTCAATATTGAAAAATGCAATTGAGGCCAATAGTTTTTACAGATGTTGCCTCTCCCAGGAGATTACTTGGCTCTGGGTGTGACTCATGCCCATGGGATGTATGCAACGTTTGCACATCTTGGTCCCAATTTTGGTGCAGACTGCATCTCAATGATTCAATTAATACAAATTGCAGCAGGTATGCTGCTCCCAACCCATCTCTCAAAAAACAACCACAAATGCATATGTAGTTGTTATTTTTGCCCAAATTGTTCCCAGTCACATGAAGTTCAGAATTGTTGGACATTGATTTACATGATTAGCCTTTTACAGTGCCTTGTGGCAGTATTGGAAATCTACATTGACTGGTTTCACAGGAAATCTGGAAGTGATTTAATTCAAAGTGATTTAATTCAAGTGAAATGCAATTGGTCCCACGAATAGATACTCTGATCTTGGCACCAGGAATACAGCGTGATGAAGGGGAATAAGAAGGGGCTTGTAGAACAGATAAATATACCAGAAGGGGAAAGAAGGTGAAACAAAGCTTCAGAAAGAGGCAATATTCTTATATCGTCGCTTCTTTTGCCTTGAACTTCCGCAAGGACTGGGGCCATGGAGATTTCAAGATTTAAAATTCAAGAGAGTTTATTGTCATGTGTTCCAGATAAGACAATGAAATTCTTGCTTTGTTTCAGCATAACAGAATATAGTAGGCATGAATACAGAACAGTCCAGTGTGTCCATATGCCATTATATAAATATATACACACATGAATAAATAAACAGATAACGTGCAAATAAACAGATAATGGGCTATTAATGCTCAGATTTTTGTTTGAGGAGTTTAATAGCCTGATGGCTGTGGGGAAGGATTTATTTCTGAACCTGGACGTTGCAATCTTCAGGCTCCTGTACCTTCTACCTGAAGGTAGCGGGGAGATGAGTGTGTGGCCAGGATGGTGTGGGTCCTTGATGATGTTGGCAGCCTTTTTGAGGCAGCGACTGCAGTAGATCCCCTCGATGGTACGGAGGTCAGAGCTGATGATGGACTGGGCAGTGTTTACTACTTTTTGTAGTCTTTTCTGCTCCTGGGCGCTCATGTCGCCACAGTGCAACCGGTCAGCATGCTCTCTACTGTACACCTGTAGAAGTTAGAGAGAGTCCTCCTTGACATACCGACTCTCCATAATCTTTTCAGGAAGTAGAGGCGCTGATGTGCTTTCTTTATAATTGCATCAGTGTTCTCGGACCAGGAGAGATCTTCACAGATGTGCACGCCCAGGAATTTGAAGCTCTTGACCCTTTCCACCATCGACCTGGTGATATAAACGGGACTGTGGGTCCCCATCCTACCCCTTCCAAAGTCCACAATCAGTTTCTTGGTTTTTCTGGTGTTGAGGGCCAGGTTATTGTGCTGGCACCATTTGGTCAGTTGGTCGATCTCTCTTCTATACTCTGACTCGTCCCCATCAGCGATACGTCCCACAACAGTGGTGTCATCAGCGAACTTGATGATGGAGTTCGAACTAAGACCGGCTATACAGTCATGAGTATTGAGTGAGTATGGCAGGGGGCTGAACACGCAGTCTTGAGGTGCTCCCGTGCTGATTGTTATCGAGGCTGACACATTTCCACCAATATGAACAGTCTGTGGTCTGTGAATGAGGAAGTCGAGGATCCAATTGCAGAGGGATGTGCTGAGACCCAGTTCTACGAGTTTGGTAACCAGCTTGGAGGGGATGATTGTATTAAATGCCGAGCTGTAATCAATGAATAACAGCCTGACATATGAGTTTTGGTTGTCCAAGTGGTCCAGAGTGGAGTGGAGAGCCAGCGAGATTGCATCCACCGTTGTCCTGTTGTGGCGGTAGGCGAACTGCAGTGGATCCAGGTTTTTTTCAAGGTAGGAGTTGATTTGCGCCATGATCAACCTCACCACTGACGTTAGTGCCACTGGTCGATAGTCATTGAGGCACGTCACCTTGTTCTTCTTGGGCACCGGTATAATTGATGCCCTTTTAAAGCAGGTGGGAACCTCAGACCTCAAAAATGAGAGGTTGAAAATGTCCGTAAAAACTCCAGCCAGTTGGTCCACACAGGTTTTTAGAACATGACCGGGTATACCATCAGGCCCAGGCGCTTTTCGAGGGTTCACCCCTCTGAAGGATTTTCTGACGTTGGCCTCTGTGACTGTGACTGAAATACCATCACAGCTCTCGAGAAGGCACATCAATGTTCTCCCTATCAAAGCGTGCGTAAAACGCAATGAGCTCGTCAGGGAGTGATGTTTCGCTGACATTCGAGCTGCCTCCTGATTTTGCCTTGTAGGAGGTGAATGCATTCAGGCCCCCGCCACAGCTGCCGAACATTAGCTGCAAGGGAAGTGGTGAGAAAGATGCAGCATAGGATGAAGCAATGGTTGCAGTTACAGAGCAGGGCCAGAACTACATTGCCATTCACAATAACCTTCAATGTCTGGTATTTTCTAAGCTGGTCAGAGAACATTAGAGACACTACAGTTTATAATTTATTAGAGGGGTCACAGATGTGCTCGGCATCAAGTGAATGGAAGTGATCTCCTTGGACAGAGAACTGCAGCCACTAAACTTGCATGATCGTTCCAGGACTTCGAGCTTCTTAGCCTCTAAACCTGGCAAGGAAAGTAGGCTACCCGTTTCCCATGTTGTTGGCACAGCCACTCATTACCAGTGTCTCGTCACGTGTAGATCCCAAGTCCAGTCTATACTTATCTGTACACTCTATAGTCTGTACAGTCTATTCCCTTTATCATGTAACTGTACGCTGTGGGATGGCTCGATTGTAATCATGTATAGTCTTTCCACTGACTGGTTAGCACAAAACAAATGCTTTTCACTGTAGGGCCGAACACATGTTCCCGATGTTGGGGAAGTCCAGAATGAGGGGCCACAGTTTAAGAATAAGGGGTATGCCATTTAGAATGGAGATGAGGAAACACTTTTTCACATGGAGAGTTGTGAGTTTGTGGAATTCTCTTCCTCAGAGGGCGGTGGAGGCTAGTTCTCTGGCGACTTTCAAGAGAGAGCTTGATAGGGCTCTTAAAGATAGCGGAGTCAGGGGATATGGGGAGAAGGCAGGATCGGGGTACTGATTGGGGATGATCAGCCATGATCACATTGAATAGTGGTGCTGGTTCAAAGGGCGGAATGGCCTACTCCGGCACCTGTTGTCTATTTGGCATTCTCCTCGAAAGCAGAGCCAAACTTCCGAACTACTGGGAAACTGTTTAACCTGTAGCATAGTCTCCAGAAGAGAGACACAAAAACTGGAGTAACTCAGTTGGACAGGTAGCATCTCTGCCGAGAAGGAATGGGTGACATTTCGGGTCCAAACCCTTCTTCAGACTGGCAGTCTCGACCTGAAATGTCTCCCATTCCTTCTCTCCAGAGATGCTGCCTGGCCCGCTGAGTTACTCCAGCATTTTATGCCTACCTTCGGTTTAAATCAGTATCTGCAGTTCATTCCTACGCATAGTCTCCAGAGCCCAAATCATCTGACCCTCAGAAGTCAAACTGCAGCATCCAGTTGATGCTTGTATTGGTACATGCTTAGAGGTTGAGCTCCATGCCATCATCAATTCATTCACTGACGCATAGGAGGATGCACTTTTCACTTAACATCTGCAAGACAAAAGCCCTCTAGTAACCTTCCCCTGCTGCATAACTTCGTTGTCTGACCCTCCTGGACCCTTTGTTTCAATAGCAGCCGTGAGATGAGAGCCAGGTTTTTATTGGGTCTTTGATGATATTCTGCCTTTATGAGGCAGTACTTCCTGCAGTTCCTTTTGATGGTGGGGAGGCTAGTTCCTGTGATGGACTGGCAAATGACTTCATTTCTTTGTTTGGATTCACAGCTCTCCCCAGCTCAGAGATTTCTCTATGGTAATAAGGCTCAATGGAAAATGGGCACTGTTGAGTATGTTGGCACTAAAGGAGGAAAAGGAAGACGTTCATGCCATCTTCATAACATCAGTAACGCCTCTCTGTATTGACTGTCACAATAATCCCTCTTAAGCACTGATTCCATTTGTGGTTGGGATTTCATTGCTGGGAATGCATCCCAAGCACTCAGTCAGCTATTGTGATTTTGTTTTTTTTTAATTATTAGCATTATTTGTTCCAGGGAATATAATCCATTCCTCAAGGCTGACTGTACATCCAAAATTCATTCCTGCTTTATTTTTGGTCTTCTTCAACCTTACTCTGGATTGATTTGATCTTCATCCTGAGACACACCACAAAATGTCAGCTTCACGCGTGAAGAAATCAATTCTTGCACCTGGGGATTGGGTTTTATTTTCCAATGTGTGGAGGGAATTGAGTGATATTAAACAAGAATGTCATTATACTTACCTTTCCAATCCGATTGAACATTAAGAATCATTATTCATATTGTGCCGGAAAATATTTTTTTTCATAGATAACAATAGTAAATGTTTCTTCTCCCTTACAACCTTGGGAGTTAACTAGTCTATTTATCCTTTCCAGTGAAGGTTTTGATCGCAATGTGTACTATCTGCAGAATGCATTGCAAAAACATACTGGTCCATCACCAATTGTCCGGCAACTGGTGGTCTGGAACATCCTTTAATTCGGACAAAATGACGAGAACGCAGTTGACATCCCCCCTGGAAGTCCCCTTGAAAGCGTGATGCCTAGCCCGGGTGAGGTGGCCGATCTCTACCTCATCGAGCCTTGCCTACTGGTCATCGGTCAGATTTACCCCCTGCGGCTAGGGGCTCTGCAACACCGTCCTGACCGATCCGTTCCATAGCCGACTTCCGTGGTTGGTCGGCGGGTTGAATCTGCCTCCTGCAGCTGGGCTTCTGGAACTCTGGCCTGGCCGCTGCTGGCAGAGCCGTCCCCATAGCCAACCACACAACTGATTTTGTGGCTGGTATCGCGTTCCCCCACAAGGCACTGACCTCTGTCGGCCCGGAAAAATTGAGTAATACAGCAAGGCTCTGGAACCAAGGGTGCCAGAAAATCAATGGTGGACCTGTACAGAGGCTTCTTTCCTCACCTTCCAAGTCTGTAACCACCCTCTTCCAGGACAGGTGTAGTAAGTGCATGCAAACGCCCATACCTCCAAGTTTCATTACACGTTGTTACGATGTATAAAACAACTCTTCATTGTCATGGGATCGGAATCCTGGAACTCTTCTCCAGACTTGATCTGTGAGACATGACATAGAAAGCATTGTTTCAAAGGAATCCTACCATTATCTTCTTCAGGATAACTCGAGTTGACTTCATGTATGTCTTACATCTGAGGAAAGCTATTTTAAAAAATTGTTCTGATAACTTTTTTATTATTCATGGGATGTAGATGTCACTGGCAGAGCCAGCGTTTATTAGTCCATTCCTAGTTGATCTGAAAGAAGAGAGAAGTTAAGATTCAACCACATAATTGGTCTGGAATTGCATATAGCATGAGATTTGCATCTTCAAAGGACATAACCATATAACCATATAACAATTACAGCACGGAAACAGGCCATCTCGGCCCTACAAGTCCGTGCCGAACAACTTTTTTCCCTTAGTCCCACCTGCCTGCACTCATACCATAACCCTCCATTCCCTTCTCATCCATATGCCTATCCAGTTTATTTTTAAATAATACCAACGAACCTGCCTCCACCACTTGCACTGGAAGTTCATTCCACACCGCTACCACTCTCTGAGTAAAGAAGTTCCTCCTCATGTTACCCCTAAACTTCTGTCCCTTAATTCTGAAGTCATGTCAAAGGACATGATAAAGGACATGCGGCAGCGCAGTGGCGTAGCGGTGGAGCTACTGCCTTACAGTTCCAGAGACCTGGGTTCGATCCTGACTACGGGTGCTTGGCTGTGTGGAGTTTGTACATTCTCCCTGTGACCTATGAAGGTTTGCTCCGAGATCTTCGGTTTCATCCCACACTCCAAAGACATCCAAGTTAATAATAATAATAATGATAAGTGGACAAGCTTTTCCCTTTGAGAATAGGGAAGATTCAAACAAGAGGACATAACTTCAGAATTAAGGGACAGAAGTTTAGGGGTAATATGAGGGGGAACTTCTTTACTCAGAGAATGGTAGCGGTGTGGAATGAGCTTCCAGAGGAAGTGGTGGAGGCAGGTTCATTGGTATCATTTAAAAATAAATTGGATAGGCATATGGATGAGAAGGGAATGGAGGGTTATGGTATGAGTGCAGGCAGATGGGACTAAGGGGAAAAAAAAGTTGTTCGGCACGGACTTGTAGGGCCGAGATGGCCTGTTTCCGTGCTGTAATTGTTATATGGTTATATGGTTATAATAATAATAATATATTTTATTGTCATTGCGCATAAGCGCAACGAGATTTGGTATGCAGCTTCAGAGTAATTGGCTTGGTGTAAATTTAAAATTATCCCCAGTGAGTGTAGGGGAGTGGTACTTCACGGGGAATCACTGGTTGGTACGGACTCGGTTGGCCGAAGGGCCTGTTTCCATGCTGACTAAACTAAACTAAACTTAAGCTGACCATTCTAACTAAACTAAACTAAACTTAAATAAATTAGACGGGTTTCTTTTAATGACATTCAGTAGTTTCATGGTTACTGTTGTAGAGCCAAGCTTATTTTCAATAAATTGTACTTTTGTTTAATTATTTAAATTTAAATTTCCCCAGCAGTCATGATGATCAGATCAGCCACTTAATTACCCTTCCAGCTTTTACTTAGGCTTGTTTAGACATTTCATAATTAACAGTTGGATTCAGAATAATTGGCAGGTATGAGTTTTACAGATCAGATCATGCTGCTTGTCTTTCTTCAGAATTATTGTAATTCCTCCCCATAAAAGTACAATTCACACATCCATCCTAAACTATGCTCACAAATGATTCAGGTCATTGAAGATTTTTATTGTTATTTTTTTTTGTCTGTTGTTGTTGCCAGCTGCAAAAATGACATTGTGCCAATTGGCTCCATGTAAAGCATTCTCTAATCCAACGGACTATTAACTATCTTCCCAGCTATAACCTCCCACAGTCATGGTACGTTAATCTGACATTGTCATTAAAATGTGCCTAATAACATCCCAAGCGCTCCTGTGAAAAACTCCTGTTGCCATCAGCATTTACAATTTGGTATCTGTGATCAACTGTATGTCCAAAACCATTTTTCAATACTATGGTAATATTCCACATCAAAGAAATATCATCAGTGATTCATATCAGATAGGTAGTTCACTTACTCCAAACATTAGAATGTACTGGAAAATTAACAGCAAATAGGTGGGATCTCTATGAGATTTTTTGTCTCGTAAGCAAGGACCCTGTTACTCAACTCTTATTGTGCACCAAATATCATTAATCTTGTGCTTGCTAACCTACACTTACTCCCTGCCCAACAATGCTTCTGTTTTAAGTCTTTCATCCTTGTTTTCACTTTCCCCATCAAATCATCCCACTTTATCTCGGTAGTGGATGCACTGCTGGAAGAGTGGAGGTCCCTTTCCTTCCCCAGTTTTGGTCACTTCGCATTCAGAGTTTTACTCCTCTTGATGGCTCAGCGGCCATCATTTGCAAGACTCTTAAATTCACTCCCCAGCCCTCTACTTCATCACTGCTCCTTCCCCCTTTAATATGCTCCTCAAAACATGCCTCCTTGGTCATCTCAAACATTACATTCAATGGATATTGGCAATTGTCACTAATACTTGTTTAAACTACTGATATGATGTATTTTATCACTGAGCTCATAAACATTACCTACTATCATTTGATATTCGCATTTGTTATGGGGTTGGCCTAAATTCCCATTTTTTCATGTCATGTTTTAAGTCAATGAGAGATACGAAATTGCAGAGATCACACGCTATATGTTTGATATATATCGACACCTTGGTCTTAATACAGCAAAGAAAATCTCCAGAAAGAAATTGAAATTAATGTTTTCATGCTCTTTGGAAGTTAGTGCTGGGGACTGGAACCACCCCAGGCAACCTTTAAGTTGTTCTAGGTATATGGAACAAATGTGCATTAAGAATGAACTGTCAGGCCATGTTTGGATGTCAGTGTATGATTGTCTTTGTTCTGGTGCAGACTTACAATGTTGGTGGCCTATACACATGGCTGCCTCTTCCAATTCAATCGTGTCAGTCTATTCAGGAATCATTTCTGTCCAAAATGGGTTTCTGCTTTGTGTTAGTCAATGTCTGCCAAAGCTAATCCATAGTTATCTGTGTGTTAACAGTGGTTCCTATATTTTGTGATATTGTACAAATTCTTGCCATTCTGGTGAATAGAAATATTATTTTGAAGAGATTACCTTTCTGGACTTTTCATTTAACTTATTTGCTAATGGGCCTGTCCCACTTAGGCGATTTGTCAGCAGACTGCCAGCGACTGTCAAGTTGCCGGCAGTCGCCTGAAAAGCCGGGAACTGGAACGGCGACTGTCAGAGTGGAGCACACACACACACAAACATATCGCAAAGGCGGGGGCCAGGGCAAGCGGGGGAGCATTGTCTGAAATTCACGCGGTACAAAGCCAAGGTGATACAGACACACACCGCGATGAACAGGAAGGTTGGCGCTGTGATTAAGATGGCTAGCACATTGTACGGTAAGTCCTTTAAGAGAGGGGATAAGGGGGGGAGGGGGGGAGAAGGGAGGAGAGGGGGGAAAAGGAGGGGAGACAACTTTTAAGAAGCCAGACAACTTTTAATAAGCCAGAGATACATCTGTGAAGTTTGGCGGACATTTAACATTACCGGTCGGTTATTCTTGGTTCTGAAAACTCTTGCTTGCGTTTTTTTCCCTCAATGAGCCAATGAAAATGCCCGGTCAGCAAAGGTGATTAACTAAAACTACCTACGACTACCTTGACTACCCATAACTACATGGCGACCCCACTACAACTGCACCGACAACTGCAGGACTATCGATTTTCTCCATGGCGACCAATTGCAACATGTTGTAAAATTGGCGGCGACCATACTGAGGCCGCGACTAGTTCCCAGAATGCGGGAACTCCTCGTGACCATGAAGGAGACTCACTAGAGACCACCAGCGAACATGAGACGACCATGTGGCGAGCGCAGAGTCTCCTGCACTCGCCTAAAAAGTCGCTAAGTGGGTCAGGCCCATTAATGCACTGGTTGGATATTTATGGATAAGATAATCCTCAAAAGATTTGTGTTTGCATGCGAAGAAAAGTTACCCTATAATTGAGGGACTTTCAGTTTGTAGCCTTCTGTCTGTTGTGTCAGGAAATGTAGGATGTTAAAGGGCCTGTCCCACGAGCATGCGACTCCATGCGGCAAGCGCGACCTAAAGGGCCTGTCGCACGAATATGCGACTCCCTGCGGCAAGCGCAACCTAACGTGGTCGCTTGAGCCATACGGCCTCGCGGGGCTGGTCCCACTTCGATCGCTGGAGCCGTTTGGAGTTGTGCGGAGCTGGTCTCGACATTGTGCGGGGCTCCGAAAAACTGACCGTGTTCAAAAATTCCGCGTGGCAACGGCCTGCCGGCCCGCAGCCGCCTCAATGCCGTACGCACCGCCTCGACGCCATACGTCATGCGTGAGCTTCCCGCGGACATCGCTCGAACTTCATGTCACTCACTCGACCTACGCGCGGTCCCCGCTTCTGGTTTGGTCGCGCTTGCCGCATGCAGTCGCATACTCGTGGGACAAGCCCTTTACTGGCTAGTTTTTAATTAGAAACAATGTTTCCAAGTACTCAGTGCGAGGGACCATGAGATTTTGAACTTAATTTTTTTGGTTTTAGATTGTCAACCCAGTTTATATCGCAGAAGATCTTGTCCCGATTCTCTCACCCTGTGGAAGGTATAAGATCAGTTAGTGAGGGGCTCTGTGTAAGCAAAGGCTAATGATTAATACCAAGAGTATAATTTTATACAATATCCGTGTAAATGAGTGTGAGAGTACAAGTGTGTATACATGTATTGTGACAATGCTGTATAATCGGAGAGTGAGAATAGGGATGAGCTGATAGTGTGACAGGGCTATGGAATGGGAGAGTGAGTATTGGGATGGAGCATGCAAGGGTCTTTGGTGACGTGACTGTGGGGACACAAAGGATGGTAATGTGTGATCAAGGAGTGTCCCTGGGAGGGAACTAGCGAGTGGGGGAAGACTGAAGTGGGGTGGAGATGCAGAGGGAAATCCATATGACTCATGGGTTTAGAGGGAACCTGTAAATATATATAATGTATGCAGATTATATGGATCTGAGCACATTTAATGCCTAAGGAAAGCAGATAATGTTGGCTAAACTTCAGAATATATCTGAAATAACCTGCAGACTGTGGGGCAGAGGTGAAGGAGGGAAGTTTATTTTGGGAACGGTTGCCTAGAGACCTGAGCAGTGGCAAGAAAAGGCAACGTTTACTTTTCTTCCTGAGAGATGAAGGAACGATCATAGGACATAGAAGCAGAATTAGGCCATTTGGCCCATCCCTTGATCGCAGATCACTGACAACACTGACAACATCGAGGCTGAGTCCCAGCCACTGCATGCCACTTTAGCATGAGCTTTGTATGATTGTGATGGTACCTTTAAGAACTGCGTGTACTACATAACATGGCCTCGATACATATTGCACTGAGATCACATTCCAAACTGGGATCATAATGTGCGGAGCTGAATGGGCACAAGTACACTTCGCAAAGATGTTTAAATGTTCTGAAGAAAAGCTAATAAATTCTCAGACATTTATGCCTTATGAGAAAATGATGCCGCACTCCCCGAGTAGTCCGATGGACAGTCAGCCAAGAGTTTGTGCTCTGTATAAGTGCAAGGGTACATTGAAGAATTGTGTGTGCTGCATAATATAGCCACGAGACATTGCTACAGGAGAACCAGTGGTCTGGTTTAGAGTGTCAAGTCCCTGGAGTGGGACTTGACCCTCCAATCATTTGAGTGAGAGATAAGAGTCCTCCGACTCCACTTCGTAGCACCTGGCTGTTTTTTTACTCCATTGTATCATTTAATGTTTAAAATAATTCAGCAAACTATTTCCAACCACACAAGCTGCAGTTTAGCTAAGAATACAAGGAAGCTATTGTGTGAGATGCGATGTGATGATGGTGATGATGATGATGTGTGGGCTTGGAAACAACTGACTTCCTGATCCTATTGCATGTCACATAACAAACCTTCACTAAAAGGTCAATCTTCTCCAAAGTGAGTAGGAGGTTCCGCTCGAAGTTAAGTCAGATATTTTTATGTCCTGTTTATTTTTTACAGGACGCACTATTATTGAGCCCTGGCGACTGCAGGTATGGAAGGTGAAAGTTTCATTGGTCATCTAATATCATACCTGCAGTTTCCTTCTCCATAATACTGATGGGTGATCCACGTCTAATCTATAGGCTCACCATTGGTGACCACACTGATTGCTCCCTGGTTTGAAACCAACGATGAACTGGTTTCAGGGAGACCTCAGTGACTCCACCCTGTGTGAAGGGATTTTGAACGGGATGGGGTGACACGGTGGCACAGCGGTAGAGTTATTACCTTACAGCACCAGAGACCTGGGTTCGATCCTGACCACGGGTGCTGTCTGTACGGAGTTTGTACGTTCTCCCTGTGACCGCGTTGGTTTTCTGCGGGTACTCCAGTTTCCTTCCACACTCCAAAAGACGTACAGATTCATGTTAATTGGCCTCGGTAAAATTGTAAATTGTCCCTCGTGTGTAGGATACACACGACCCGTGCTGGTCAGCGCGGACCCGGTGGGCTGAAGAGTCTATTTCCGCACTGTATCTCTAAAGTCCAAGGGGAGGGCAAGTCGTGCCGGATTCATGAGATATTTGCAATCACAAAACAGGCTGTTTTATTTACAGCTTGCAGTAAAACAAAAAGAACATGTTGGGCTGGTTACAGTGATGCTGGAAAGATGGTTACAGAGAACTAATGGCAAGGATCCATGCTAGTCACTGCAAAGATCATTTTCCAATTGAATTCTCCTCATCAGCGTATGAGGGATTTTCAGTGGTGAAGTTGTGTTTGCTGGTGGGCAGAGAGTCAACAATGCCACAGACTGACAGTATTAATTAATCACCCGGGAGTGCTGCTTGTCTTTGCTGCAGATAATATATCAAGATAGATGCGTTCTCTCTTTTTTTGGGGCTTTTGAAGTAAGTTATGGAATGGAAACTGTTGGCTCTTTGCTGCTGAGCAGGGAACGGAGAAGAAGAAGAAGACAGCCCTAGACTGGTTTCCAGAGATGCCAATTATGCCTCTTATTACACAGGTGATCACGGGGGCAAGCCAATTCCATCCTAGTGTGGATCTGCGGCATTGTATTGGATAAAGGTAGAGGTTATGGGAGGGACAGGGTGGTAGTGGTAGAGTTGCTGCCTTACAGTGCCAGATACCCAGGTTCGATCCTGACTACGGGTGCTGTCCGTGCGGAGTTTATACATTCTCCCTGTGACCGCGTGGGTTTTCAGATTCAGATTCAGATTCAGATTCAACTTTAATTGTCATTGTCAGTGTACAATACAGAGACAACGAAATGCAGTTATCATCTCCCTGGAAGAGCGACATAGAATATGATTTCAATAAATAGTTTTCTCTGGATGCTCAAGTTTCTTCCCAGTCTCCAAAGACATATGGTTTGTAGGTTAATTGGTTTTGGTAAAATTGTAAATTGTCCATAGTGTGTAAGATCGGGCTGGTGTACGGGGTGATCACTGGTCGGCACGGACTCGGTGGGCCAAAGGGCATGTTTTCCATACAGTACCTAAGTCAAGTCAAGTCTTGTGTTTGTGTCGTACAGAAGGGGCTGTGGTATGTAACTTCTGTTGTGTATAGTTATTGTAGCTGTATAATCCGATCGGCCCTGTGTTCTATTCTTATGCACATTCTATATTCTTTCTGAATCGATCAGCCACTAGTTTTCCCTATTCTCTGAAACAGCCATCAGTGAAATACTAGCAATATAATATCAAAACCAGTTCCACGCAGATTTATTTATAATAGATATTCACTGATTTCTCTGGCACCAGCCTAGCCTGCCATGAGCCCATTTTATGAAGGGACATATCAGAAAATTCCCCATTTAAAGACATGAGAAAATAGGAGCAGGAATAGGCCACTAGGTCCCTCAGTATGATCATGTCAGATCTATGTTGGCCTCCTGTTCTACTCCAATTTCTCGTAACCCTCAATTCCACTAATCATTTTTATATTTATCTACTTCCATCTTAAATATACCGAATGATTCGGCCTTCACCAACCCGGGGCGGCAGAGTTGTTGCCTTACAGAGACCCGGGTTTGATCGCGACTACAGCTGCTGTCTGTACGGAGTTTGTCCCCGTTGCCCCCCGTCACCCTGTGGGTTTTCTCCGAGGTCTTCGGTTTCCTCCCATATTCCAAAGACGTACAGGTTTGTAGGTTAATTGTTTTGATGTAAACGTAAATTGCCCGTAGTGTGTGTGGGGTAGTGGTAGTGTGCAGGATCGCTGGTCGGGGTGGACTCGAAGGGCCGAAGGACCTGTTTCCACGCTGTATCTCGATACTAAACTAAACCCCCGAGGCAGAGATTTTCAAACACTCATGGCCCAGTGTGGGAAGGAATTTCTACGCATCTCAGTGTTAAATGATCAGACACATGCTTGGGGCCTGCAAGGCAGGCTTTCCTCATTCAAACCCAGTGATTACTGGTATGGGGAGACTGCAGGTGCTGAAACCAGGTAATGGGAATCAGATCAGATCTGTTTCCTAATATTGTTGTCTAGATGTGGAGGTTGCACATTCTCCTGTCACCATGTGGGGCTCGTATGGAGCCTACTGTTTTCTCCCACATCCCAAGGATGTGCAACATGCACATTGGTAGATTAATTAGCTGTTGCAAATTGCTTCCAGCATGTATGTGAATGGGAGGATCTTAGTTTAGTTTAGTATAGAGATACAGCGCGGGAACAGGCTATTCGGCCCACTGGGTCCACGCCGACCAGCAATCAAGAGTCAAGAGAGTCAAGAGTCAATTTAATTGTCATTTGGACCCCTGGAGGTCCAAACGAAATGCCGTTTCTGCAGCCATACATTACACACAAATAGACCCCAGACACAACATAATTACATTTAACATAAACATCCATCACATAACTGTGATGGAAGGCCAAAAAAAACTTATCTCTCCACTGCACTCTCCCCCCCCGATGTCAGAGTCAAAGTCAAAGCCCCCGGCTGGCGATGGCGATTGTCCCGCGGCCATTAAAGCCACGCCGGGTGGTGCGAGGTCGCACACCGGGTCTTGGTGTTGGAGCCCCCGGTGTGTGCTCGCAAAGTCCCGCGGCCGTTCCAGCCGCGCGGGGCAATGGTGTTAGGCCCCGCTCCAGGAGCTCTTCGACCCCGCAACTCGGGCGGGGGAAGTCGCCGTTGCAGGAGCCCCGAAAAGCGGTCTCCCTCCAGGGATCCCCACATATTAACACTATCCTTCACCCACCAGGGACAATTTTTACATTTACCAAGCCAATTAACCTACATACCTGTGCGTCTTTGGAGTGTGGAAGGAAACCAAAGTACTCCGAGAAAACCCACACAGGTCACGGGGAGAACGTACAAACACCGTACAGTCAAGCACCCGTAGTCGGAATCGAACCCGGGTCGACGGCGCTGCATTCGTTGTAAGGCAGCAACTCTACTGCTCTGCCACCGTGCCACCCTGATCTCTGGTGATTTGTTGTGAATGTGGAGGGAATAAAATGGGCTTAGTGTTGGATTATTGCAAATGCATGCTGGATGGTTGGCACAGAATCAGTGAGTGGAATGGTCTGCTTCCATGGCTCTTTATATTTTTTATTTTGCGTTGTTTGCTACTTTTTTACTCCAAAGCCGTTTTAAGAGCATTCAAATTTCATCACTCAACAATGGCAAGGGAAATCTCTTCAGAATGAACTAAGATCTGATTCTGTACCAAATTATAATGAGATCAGATTATGTGAAATAAGGTTTCGCTGAAAAATAATGAACCCAGTGTTTGAGCTAAATAAGCACAAGCTTGTTTTTCACTACTCATAAATAAATTGAACAGCACCCTAAGGTGTGGAGTATCATACTGGTGTTTGCGAACTGATATCTGTGCAGGATGGTGCACATTTTGTTCCGGTAGAAGACAATAGCACTTAGATTGGAGATGTGAAGCAAGTGGTTTATTAATGTCATCTCAGCCTGAAATATATATGCTGATTCCTTGTCACTGTTAAAATTCCATTATTCAGTAACTTCAAAACCAACTTTAAGATGCTTCTTGCCATTTCCTTAACAGACATGAATCTGGGCTCTGAATACATCACCATACTAACTTAAGTTTGTGCTAAAATTGAGCTACTTTCTGTTATGTTTGCAATTTAAACAACCCAGGAAATTAAAAATAAAGCAATCTTTTGCAGTGCAGTGTCTGTAACAGAAGATGTTTAATGTCCATTCCCTTCAGTGTGATTTAGTTTGAAGAGTTCTGGGGCTTTCATATTTTGGAAGCTAAACCTTTTGTTAACTGCCAACATCCTTGGCCGGCTTGTTGCTTTCCACTCTCCCACTTGGGTCGAATGCACCATCACCAACACACATGTCAAGTCAAAAGTTAATAGTGTTTTATTGTCATATGTCCCATAGAGGACAATGAAATCCTTGCTTGCTGCAGCACAACAGAATATGTAAACATAATACATAACGTGAGAAAAAAAGTTCAGTGCGTATATATACACATGCACACATACTCAATACATAAACAAATATAGCGCAATAATAATTAATAATAGTCTGTTGTAGTTCAGAGCTTATTTGTTGTTGTGTTTAATAGTAAGATTAAACGAGAACTTACCAGTTTGAAGTTTGATCTATATTTTATATGGAGTTACGATGACGGATTACGTGAAGAGCCTGTCAGCCCGCATGCGCGTCAACCTTCGAAGCAGCGGTGTGAAATCACAGATAACAGTTGTTGAACTGACTATAGTAAGATTCGAATGTTTTACATATTGCCAGCATGATCTCTTGATTCCTCTTTCTTTGTCCATTAAATACCCTTTTAAGCACGTTATCTGCCCCCAATGATTTGTGCGGGTGCACTCTGAGGCACTTTTGTTTTTCTACACTTTGCAGTAGCCAGCATTGTTTATTTCCCGAATTTTCTCAAATGCAACACCTCACACGTTTCTGGAATGATTTCCATTTGTTGCTCTTCTACCCACCTGAACAGTCCATTAAGGACAGAATGTATGAAACAATACCTTTTACTCAACAAAATTAATGGTGCAGCTAACACACTTTCCAGGGTCTCGGATGACTTGACATGATTGGAAAATGAAGAGAAAAGGGTAGACTATGCAACAGAAGTCAAATGCTTCAACATTACTCAACTGATAAATCTGTAGAAGCATCATCGAACATACAGCGTAGGAACAGGCCATTCGGTCCACAATGTCTGTGCCAAACGTGATGCCAAAGTAAACTAAACAACTTTTCAGGTACTTGAAAGTTACTTTATAACCTCTTACATTTGAGGGAGGTTAAAACCTCAAAACTAGCGGCAGGCATTGTTTATAAAACAAGCTGGGCTGCAGAACATGCACAAGGAAATTGTTTGGTGCTTTATCTGTTAGTTTGTTGAAGGCACAATCGTAAAAGTTGTGCCCAACATATCTAGAGCTCCCTTTTCGAATCTCATTTATAATCCTGCCTCTATTTCAAACGGTTCTTATCAAGTGACATCTTATATAACTGACAAAGCTTATGTTGTCCTCTCAGACCGAGAGCTGGAAAAGAGGAGTAATCTCAATATTGTGATTGCACTGGAGAGGAGGTCCATCAGGATGTGGCTTGGGATGGAAGTTTTCGGTCATGAGGAGAGAATGGATAGGCTGGGCTTATTTTCCATGGAGCCGAGGAGACTGAGTGAAGACATGATAAGCAAAATTATGAGACACGTCAATAGGATAGAAATTTAGAAACTTTTCCCTGTGGCGGAGACATCTAAGACCAGTGGCCATCGGTGTAAGATGTGGTGTCAGAGGTTTAATGCGGATTTGAGGCAGAATGATTTTAGCCAGAGCATGGTTTCAATCTGGAATGCATTACCTGAGAAGGTAGTCTTATGGGCCTGTCCCACTTAGGCGACTTTTTAGGCGAGAGCAGGAGACTCTGCGCTCGCCACAGGATTGCCACATGGTCGCCACATGTTCGCTGGTGGTCTCGGGTTAGTTTCTTTCATGGTCGCGAGGAGTTCCCGCATTCTGGGAACTAGTCACGGCCTCAGTATGGTCGCAGTAACATGTTGAAAATTGGTTGCCATGGAGGAATTCGATAATCCTGTAGTTGTAGGTGCAGTTGTAGTGGGGTCGTCATGTAGTTATAGGTAGTCGAGTAGTCGTAGGTAGTTTTAGTTAATCGCCTTTGCCGACCGGTCATTTTCATTGGCTCATTGGGGAAAAAAAAAACACAAGCAAGAGTTTTCAGAACCAAGGATAACCGACCGGTAATGTTAAATGTCCGCCGAGCTTCATAGCTGTGTATCTCTGGCTTATTAAAAGTTGCCTGGCTTCTTAAAAACGTCTACACTTCTTCTCCCCTCTTCTCCCCCCTTTTCCCCCTTCTCCCCCCTTCTCCCTCCTTTTCCCCCGTTCTCCTCTCATCTCCCTCCCCTCCTCCCCCCTCTTTTAAAGGACTTACCGTACACTGTGCTAGATATCTTAACCTTCCTGTTCATCGCGCTGTGTGTCTACTTCACCTTGGCTTTGCATCATGTGAATTTCAGACAGTGCTCCCCCGCTTGCCCTAGCCCCCACCTTTGCGATGTGTTTTTGTGTGTGTGTGTGTGTGTGTTGACAGTCGCCGGCAGTCTGCTGAAAAATCGCCTAAGTGGGACAGGCCCTTTAGATATCTCTGCAGGCCCTTTAAAACATGCGGAAAACATTCTAAATATCTACTCTATCGATATGTCTCATAAATTTTTATGCCCCTTATCAGGTCTTACTTCAGCTTCCTCTGCTCCAAGGAAAACTTTCACAACTTTTGAGGGGCATCCTGACGAGTACTTAAATCGCCAACCTAGAAAACCATGGACCAAATGCCAGTTCATGAGATTTGTGTGGCTCGGTACTTGGTGGGCTGTATTGACATGTTAGGAGGATGGACCTGTTTCTGTCCTAAAACTCTATGGTTCTTTGACCTCATGATGTCCTTCCTAACTGGCATAGACACAATGGGCCAAATGGACTGCTTCTGGGCAGAAGATGTCTATACTTCTATAATTTTTTACCAACAGACCAGAGTGGCAAAATATTAGAATTAAGAGGCATTGTTGTGATAGATTATCATTGTACAAGTAATTGCTGTGAAGGTTTGGTGCAGAGAGGTCACTGAATTCCACAAACCCTATGGGAAAAGGGAAGAAATTCAGTGAGAAGTAAATCCAGCTCTGTTCCAGGGCCGCTGTTGAGTATTTACTCAGTTTATTAGAAAAGCACACTTGGAAAATAAATTGGCGTGTCTCTATTCTCTTAAACTTGATTATTATTCTCCTCGCAGCTAGTGATTCATCCAAGTTTTACTTTATCTGCAACATTCAGAATTATGTACCATACACTCAAGCCAAGTTGTTCTTGTATATTCAGAGCAGCAATGGCCTTAAAACCCTGGGAATTCCAGTGCCTGCCTCCCTCCAGTCTGATAAGCAACTAGTTATTACTGCCTGTTAATTAGCAATTCGATATCAATGTTGTTCCTTTTTATTGGTTTGTTGGTTTAATATCATCTGTGTCATGTGAACTGAGATACAGTGAAAAGCTCTGCATACTATCCAGGCACATTTTGCCATACATCAGAGCAGTCATACCATGCCTAGATTACAACGGAAAAGAAACAGAGTACAGCCACCGTGAAAGTGCGGGCAAACTACAAGTACCAGAGCCGTAATGAAGAAGATGGGAAGATTGGGATTTTATCCTTTCTGTATGCCGTACATTGTGAAGTGTAGATGGAGTCAATGGTGAATGGTGGCAGTGGTGGAGGGGGGGGGGGGGGGGGGGGGGTGGGGAGAGAGGGCCGGTTTTGTGTGATAAACTGGGCTGTGTCCACAGCTCTCTACACTTTCTTGTGGTCTTGGACAGGGCAAAAGCCATACCAAGCTGCGATGCATCCCAATGGGATCTGTAGATCTGGAGAAGTTAAAAAGGATCATTGTGGAAATGGCAAATGTCCTTACTCTTCTAAAGAAGTAGATGTGTTGCTGTGCCTTTTTGATTTTAACATCAATGTGGTTGGACCAGGTCAAATTGTTGTTAATATTTATGCCAGGAAACTTGTAGCTCTTGACCATCTCCGCTTCAGGCGCCATTTGATGCAGACTAGGGCTTGCACGCCACCCAACTTCCTGAAGTTGATGACAAGCTCCTTCATGTTGACATTTTGGGTGTTGATCATCTACAGTTCATTTATCTCCACAGATGCTGCCTAACCCAATGAGTTCCTCCAGCAGCTGTTGTTGTTTAGATTCTATATAGATTAAAGTTCTCCAAACTATTTCTGGTTTTTAAGAAGTTGAATCTCACTGACAATGAGATTAAACAGACAGGCTGAACTTATCCTTGCATTTAGTTTTGACCAAAGCTGCAACATTGGTTATTCTTCTGTGGTCAGGCAAGGCCTTTGTATTTATAGATATTTTGATGATCATGGCCAATACTTCTGGAATTTCCATTCTTCTTTCCCTCAGATCCCTTGCTTCGATACATCCATTTATCTATTTTAAGTGCAGCTCATCTTTATAGTAGTGCTTCTTTGTCAATTTTTAGCTAAATCAGACCTCAAACACATCTCTCTTTGCTGAGGCTCCAGCATCTTCTAACGTAAGGTGCCCATTTAATACCTTGGACATGGTCTTCATGAGGAAATCTTCCCCCTCCAGCCCTGAATAGTCCATCTTGACAGTCCAGCGGTATCAGGGACGACTTACTTCCACTCTGGCTTAATGGGTTCTGAGGTACCAAATGAGGCAAATGTGGAGACCGCACACTATTCCACAATTGGGGAAGGTGGTGACCAGTGGGGAGGTGGATGGGTTGTATGTGAAGCCGATGGGTGGGTGGTTTGTGATCACCCGCATGTAACCTCATTCTATCTGTTTACTAGTGGCTAATGTAGAACGTTTATGGATTCCTTTTTATGTTAGTCTGACCCCCTCTCACCTCTAGCCAAACCCCAATCCCCAACTCCAGCATGTTTTGCAACCACCGTGATATTCTATGACATTGTGCCAGGGAAGCACCAGACCAGCCTGGAATCATTTTTGTGATCGCAGAAATGAATGTCTTCTCACCTCTTGTCTTTCCTCCTGAACCAACAGCTGAACCAACCCAAGTGCACAAATTCTGGCTCTGTCTGCCCTCTTCAAGGGAACCCTTTATGTCATCAATCGTGAGAAATGGTTGCACTACAGTTGTTCTCGAGGGTCTTTCAAAATACCTCGCAATTTCTTTTTTTTTGTCACCCTGAAACACGCTGTCCACAAAACTCTATGCTTCATGGATGGACAAGGGTCCCTGCTCAAGTTCCAAAACTCAAGAGCTTTAGCTTTACCGGGCTGACGGCATTTTCTGCGTCTATAGTTATCTAGGACCATGGAAGATCTCTGGAGCTCCTGCATAGTATAGGTGGTGCGTCCAAGGAGGTGTTGCGCTGCCCTGCACACCTGCATTTGGAGGACCTCTCTACGTTACGAGAACTGTTCGTAAATCCTTGATCCAATTTTGTAAAAATAAAAATATTTCCCATTGCTATTAGTACTTCTGACCTTGCATTTTATCGTTAAGGATCTTCTCCATCCAGGCAATGTTCTCTTCTCACTGCTACCATCAGGCAGGAGATGCAGAAGCCTGAAGTCCAAAACCATCAGGTTCAGCAACAGCTACATTCTTACCACCATCTGGTTCTTGAACTGACCTGCGAGCGGCACAGTGGCACTGCTAGTGGAGCTGCTGCCTCACAGCGCCAGGGTCCCGGGTTCGATCCTGACTTTGGGTGCAGTCTCTGTTTAGTTTACACTGTGGAGTTTCTCCAGATGCTCAGGTTTCCTCCCACACCCCAAAGTCATGCAGACTTGTAGGTTACTTGACCTCTGTAAATTGCCCCTCATATGCAGAGAGTGGATGTGAAAGTGGGATAACATAGAACTAGTGTGATGGGGTGATTAATGGTCAGCGGGCCAAAGGGCCTGTTTCCCTGCTGTATCTGTCATCCTGCCTCAGCAACGGAACACTTCGGACCATCTCTTGTTCTGTGGACTTGTCTTCTAGTTCTTTTTAGTTTAGAGATACAGTGCGGAAACTGGCCCTTCAGCCCACCGAGTCCGTGCTGACCAGCGATCCTCGCACATTAACACTATGCTACACAAACTAAGGACAATTTATATTTATAGAGAGCCAATTAACCTGCCAACCTGTACGTCTTTGGAGTGTGGGAGGAAACCAAAGGTCTAGGAGAAAATCCATGCGGTACCAGGGAGATCATACAAACCGTACAGACAGCACCCGTAGTCTGGATCGAACCCGGGTATTTGGCGCGGCAGCAACTCTAATGCTGCGGCACTGTGCCATCCCTAATAGTGTTTTTCCACTGATCTCTGATCTTATTTTTGCACAGTCGTTCATTTTGCTGAGTTGGATAAGCTATGTATAACCTATGTGCCTACGATACTGCTGCAAGCACGGTTTTCATTGCACCTGTACCTCATTGCACTTGTGGAAATGACAGTAAGCACTTGACAAATATATGGTTGCGTTTTATGGCAATGCTCCTTATTCCTACACAATCCGTAAAGTGTGGTTATTAGATTTATACCAATGCATTCAAGTAGTTAAATTACCAAATTAACAGGTAAGCAAGGATGAAGGGGTACCTTTGTCAAGAAGCAGGTGTAACTGTGTGAGGAGCAGGTGTATTTTGACAGTGGTAAGGTTGTTTGACTTGCAGTGATTTATTGTGCTGGAAGTCGGGTGGTACTTTATTACAAAAATCTTAGATGCTTTGCTCTGCATTTGTCGCTGGAAGGTGTGCTGTTCTAAAGTGATCAGATTGAATTAGATTCAGGTGAATGGATGCTGGCAAAAAAAGCCTATTTAAAATCATCTTTTATAACTTTATAACTTCCATTCTGGCTTTTTTCCATTTCGCTCACAACCAACACCTCACCCTGGCTGACTAGCCACGGAAATTACCTCTTCATTGCCTTCTGCCAAGTAAACCTCGTGATCACTGACTTCCTGATATGTTCACACATAAACCTTTCATGTATTTAAAACAGGCACAAAAAACACACGGATCAGACCTCATATGACCAAAGGATGTCCCAAATGCTTTACAGTCCAAATAAGTATTTTTGAAGTGTAAAATAACCCATAAAGTGCTGGGGTAACTCAACGGGTCAGGCAGCACTTCTGGAGAACACGGATAGGCAACATTTCAGATTGGGACAAAATGTAGTTGGTCTTATAAAATAAAAATGCTTTTTCTCATGGTTTTAATAATTGGAATTTTATCTTACTTTTTCAGTCAGGCTCACTTAAATGAATAATTAATAAAACATTTTTATAAGGGAATTACATTTCCATGTGCAGATTGCCTTTCCTACTTTTCCAACGATAGCCATTCCTACTGCATTAATAGCTATTATCTCAATATAAGACTTTCACCAATTTAACACTGAACCATCTATAATTTTCGATTTATTGTGAATATTGCAAAGTCTCACCAAAGCCAGTCCATATTTTTGCTATTTAATGTGCCGAGCTCTTCCTTTGAATCCTGTGTTTTATCCAAGTTTGAAAAACACCCGGTAACTTAATCAGAGATGGTTCAGTGTCTTTTTCACCTCATCAAGTGTTTTTGACAGCCGGTGTTAGAAGCACTCTTAGGTAAGAATGAAAACAGCGGCATCAGGTGTCAGCATTCAAGCTTTGTGATGTGTATAATTTATTCATGTTTAAGTGGCGCTAAAATTCCTTGACAACAAACCATGGGGGTTGCATAGGGTGACACCAAAATTGGGAACTGAATAGGTAATTCCTCTGTCCATCACCACAGTAAGCCACTGGGGGTGGATTTGATCAATAGGGTGCTAGCGGTTGTAGTTCAGTGAGATTTCTTTCAGTGTACTGTGAATAAAGGCATGGAAGGGAATAAGTAACCAGCAATAACTTTCACCTTTAATGTATTAAGGAATTCTCCACAGGAGCAGAGCATGCTCATGTCTTGGCATTCTGCAAAAGGGTCTAAAGAAGGGTCCAGAAACGTCACCGCACCATGTCTCCCAGTGAAGCTGCTTGACCCGTCGAGTTATTCCGGCACTTTGTGTTCTGGTGTTCAGTACTGCTGTTGATTTTACACCAACCTATCCTGTTTGAATGTCCAAAAATCCTTTGCTGGACACAGAATGCTGGAGTAACTCAGCGGGCCAGCAGGCAGCATCTCTGGATGGGAGGAATGAGTGACGTTTCAGGTCGAGTCCCTTCCACAGACTCGACTCAAAACGTCATCCATTCCTTCTCTCCAGAGATGCTGCCTGTCCCACTAAGTTCAGCATTTTGTGTACCTCAGTATCTGCAGTTCCTTCCTATACATAAATCCTATGAAGTCTTTCTGGTAGTGACTGAGCCTCTGTGGCTCTCTAAGGTGGATAATTCCTTAGAAGGCATCCTTGTGACTGAAGGGAATGCTTCATCATGGCAAATGAGTGACCCTTAATCTGAAAACTATAATGTTGTTTAATTCCCCTTGACGAGAACATCTACCCTGTCAAAACAACTCAATATTGCATGTCTGCTGAAAGGCCCCAACCTGAAATGTCCCCTATCCATGTTCTCCAGAGATGCTGCCTAACCCACTGAGTTACTCCAGCATCTTTTCAAACTGGCATAACTTTCAATGAGATAACCTCACAGAGCTTTTTCAAAAGTTAACCACTTTGTCACGGGAATTTATCCTGTGAATCTCTGAGGCAATTAAATCCATCCTTGCGAGGGAAGAGGAAAACTGAACATATTGCTTCAATGGCATATTCTTAACCAAAGCCTTATATGTGCAGCAAGACTTGATGCCTTTACAATAAAGGCGGATGCAGCATTTGCTTCCATAATTGTTTGTTGTACCTCATCTGTTGTTGTGTGTCGTAAATCCTGAGGTAAATCCTTCTATTTGTAAACCTCATGGCCAATTCTTTGGCAGGCACATTGTTGTCAACTGCCGCTCCAATAGTTTTAACTTAATTCGCTGGAAAGGAAATCTCATAGGATTGGTGAAATGCCAACATTATACCCTGAGCTATCTTATTCTTCTGACTTAAATGAGAAAAAAAAAATCCAGCAGTCACAAAAAGCACACTTGCAACTGGTAATGTCTGGTTTCCTAATAGGATGCATCGAGTTAAAATTTGCACCGTAAAGAATGAAACTATTTTTTGTCTTGCAAATATGAACATAATTGCATGATAACTGGGCAATGTTTCCCCATACTCCAAAGCAAAATTTGTAAACAACTTGGTTTGTCACAGCCATTTTATCAAAGAGTTTTTCACTGCATGTAATATACTGTATTCTATAGAATAATGAATTACATGACAGAAATATACCTCTGTTTTGATAATTTCTGATTTAACCATATTAGCCAAGACTGGTGAATCATATGGATAAGAACAATGTAAAATACCGTACCAGAAGTGTAGATAATAAATATGCAGTGTGATACTGTTAATCCTGGCTAAATTGGACCAGTCAGGACTTCAAAATGGGGTTAAGTGTCAGGACTAGCTGGGAGATTTGGTCAAATTGGAATTGCTCTCTGCAGAGCTGGGACAGGCTGCGAGAGGTGCCAGAGTCTGGAACCTACATACAATTCATATGCAAAGGATAGGAAGCCTTGCAAGCCTTGTCAATCTGATACCAAATGCATAGAATGGATTGGGTGGTTGCAAACTGGACATACATTTTGTAAATAGCTTGTAAATAATATTGCAGAATCTGACTCTGCTGGTTGTTTATTGGATGGGGTGTTAAGCCTTGTCTGAGAGTTCTGTTAATCAGGGTGAATGTTTCAATAGTTGACTTCATCTCGAAGTCTGTTGTGAATACAATGTATTGAGCTGTTGTATTATTGGGTTGGGGAAATATCTGCTATGTATGGAGTTATTCGATATCTGTAATTGGGTAATTGAAAGACAACCCCCGTGTGGTTCGGCCCTCAGGTTCGCGGGGCGTATAAAAGGCTGTGATCACGAGGGTCAGGGTCGATCTTCTGGAGGAACTTCTGGAGTGTCTCTGTCTGTGCGAGGCCTAGAGGGCTTGAACAGGTAGACACGGGGATCAAACCCGCGGTGGGGGATAGGTACAGTGTCTGATCTGTGACGCGCTTTTGGAAAAATAACATTTAGTTAATTCAAGTGCTTGATTCGGTGTTTTTACTGAAACTAGACTGGGGGGAAGCTCAGAAACGAGCAATTATCAATACCATTGTTTCGACAAAAAGATTGTCTGCTCTATCATTCTGTCAGGTCATCGAGACCTGCTCATGCTTATTATTAAAAAATAATATCTCTGTAGAACTCTTGGAAAGTGTTGAAAACGAGTTTCAAGTAAGGGAATAAATATCCAGGTCAAATTGGCCCCAAGGTTCGTCAGCGGTTTGTTTTACCGAAAAATATTCAGTGATTTTGGTACTCAGAACTTGTCTCTTAAATCTGATGTTGAATAAGTTGAATTTCTGACAATGTGAGTTGAATATAATGTATGGGGATCCAGCTCCATTAGAATGAATAAGCTTTCTTTTTCTATCCTCTTCAGAATATCCTGAAATATAATTTAGTTTGCCTGGATATCAAAATAATGTGGGGTCTTGCCTCTAAATCTTCTTTTCTTATAATGCTGAGGCTTTAAAACCCAAGTGTGTGATCAACTGAGCTCTTGCCATTTTCTTTTCTGCCTTTTTATGCTTTCCTTATTGGTTGTTGAAGCTGCTTCTTGATTTTGCAAAGGTAATAACTCCCCTTACCTGAAACTGCTTTCCAACACTTTCTAAAAACAGAGGTCTCCAGAGATCTTATTCTTCACCATTTGGTTGAAGCAATCTTTTTATTTATTAAAACCTGTCAAAAATACATATGCTGCATTAGTGCATCAATCTGCTGTATTATTTGATCCATTGGTGAGTTTAGAACTGGGTTGCACTTCAAAATGTGCACATGGTCTCAGCTGTACCACTATGGAAGGCTTTAATACACCAGCACTAGCAAGCAAGTCAGTTGGGGCTTCGCTTGTGATTTGTTTAGACCTTTTGAGTGAATGGGGATGCCACTTACAACAGCAGTATTTATTACCCATCCATGATTTTCTTTGAGCTAAATGACTTGCTTGAGGGCTGTTAAAAGACAATTACATTGCTGCAGGTTTCGTTGAATAAGTATGATGGATTCTCTTCCCAAGAGGGAATTAATTTTATCTTTTATCACAGTAGTCACCATTGCTAACATTATCTTTTTATTCTAAATCAATATAACTGATCTAATTTTGATTTCCCATGCCACAGTAGGATTTGATTTTAGGCTGGTGTCTTTAAATGATTGTTTCAGGCCATTCAATAATAAGATAACAACTTGGCTACTATACGTTCCCATTACGAAATTGCAAGTTTTCAATCGGTTTATCACCATAATTTAGATGTGGAAATAAAGGAACTGCAATTTACTGGTTTACACAAAGGGACACAAAATGCTGGAGTAACTCAACGGGTTAGGCAGAATCTCTGAAGTACATGACTAGGCAACATTTCAGGTTGAGGCTCTTCTTCAGACTCGAAGTCTGAAGAATTGTCCCAACACAAAACATCAACTCACGTGGTCTCCAGATATGCTGCCTGACCTGCTGACCATAATTTAGATCTCGGGAAAATTCTAGGACTTTCTTAGTTAGACAATGATAAGGACAGAGAGAAGAGTAGGAGCAGATGGAAAGTCTGCCCGAAGATGGCATGAGGAAGATTCTGATATGGATACGGAGAAAGGCATTGAATGGAATTTGGTTCCTGAGTTTTGAGGGACCTCTGGGGAGTAGGAATGTTTACACTAGGAATGTTTAACACAACTTAGTGTGGAGTTTGCATGTTTTCCCTGTTAACGAATGGGTTTCTTCAAGGTACTCCGGTTTCCTCCCACATCCGAAAGACGATCGGGTTTGTAGATTAATTGCCCTCTGTAAATTGCCCTTAGTGTGTAAGGAGTAGATGAGAAAGTGAGATTTCACTTGAACGGGTGAACAATGGTCAGCGTGGACCTGGTGGGCTAAAGGGACTTAAAGAAACCATGCTGTATCTCTAAACTAAACTAAACTAAACTAAACTGGAGGAGATCTCCATTGTGACATTTGGGATCCAAAAAGGTATCCCAACATTCAATGTTATTCTGAATCAAAGGAGTGAATGAGAAAATGAGTGCATTGCTGAAAATTAACAGCTCCACATGGCTACAGGGGTATTTACATAGCAGTTTCCGAAGCAAATCAATAACGGCAGCAACCTATATTTTTTTATTGGCACTTGTTACAAAATGTCCCTAAACACTTAACAAGAGCAAGATTTATTAAAAAACATTCATGGCAGGATATGAGAAATTTGAATAAGGTGAACAACGGCCTCACTGTGACTGGGCTGAAGAGAAATTCAGCTGAAGTTCCTGTTTAGAATATGGTGACTTCTCGAGGAATTATATAATCAAATGATCATAAATTCAACAACAGCCCGTGGTGTTGCAGTTTATAATTAGGTGGGTGGGGGTAAGGGGTGGGGGGGGGGTGGGGTGGGGGGGGGGGGGGGGGTTGTCTTAGGAAGGACAGGATATCTCCATTTGGGTATGGTATGAAAGAGGAGGAACTATGAAGTGTAAAAGGAGCTGATACAAAGCTGATTTCCCACTTAAACATTCACAGGCATTTGAGAATGGATTCCTATTTAAACTAGACAGCTCGGGATGTATTTTAGAAAGATTTAAATCAGCTCGATCATGCAAGCACACTTGTGCTTCACGATTTTTGATATTAGTACTGGCATTGATTTGTTATTGTCATGTGTACTGAGATACGGTGAAACTGTACTGTCTGTTTCTTTTTTGCACTTAGTGAAATATGATTATTTTACACTGAACTGAAATATCACACTATTCATGAGTACAGAACTAAGTGCAAAAAAGAACCAGAGTACAGAATGTAATGCTACATTTAAGGGGCTGTCCCACTTGGGCGACCTAACCCGTCAGTTCTGGCGAGTTTGCCCTTGACTCATACTCGCAGCATGGTCGACACAAGGTTGTAGGAGGTCTTTGTAACTCTCCTTCATGCTCGAGAGTGGTCTCCGCGTACTCGAGGCCTCAGCTAGGTCGCGGCGTATTTTGAATGTGTTAAAAAATGTCCTCGAGTGAAAAAAGGTCGCCATGGAAAAAATCGATACTTTTTTTACTTGTCGGTTTAGTCGTAGTAGGGCGGCATGTTAGTCGTAGATAATCGAGGGTAATCGAAGGTAGTCGTAGATCGTCTTTATCATAGTCGAAGGGAGGTCAAAGGGAGATCGAAGGAGGTCGTCTTCACTCTCCACTATTCGGTATCCAATTTTCCTGAAGTTAGTCATAGCTAGTCATAGCTAGTCATAGCTAGTCGAAGCTGGTCTTCAACATAGTCGAAGGAGGTCTTCTACATAGTCGCAGTACTGAACACCAGAACACAATTTTTTGAAACTCTTCTAAACTCGCCAATTAGGTCTCCCAAGTGGGACAGCCCCTTTACAGAGAAAGTTTCGTTTATAAAGTGCAAGTGCCACAACTAGGTAGATTGGGAGATTATGAATATGACCTTAGTGGACATAGGTTTAAGATGAGAGGGGAAATGTTTAGTGGGAACCTGAATGGACACTTTGTTCACACAGAGAATGGTGGGTATATTGATTGTGCTCGAGGAACAAGTGAGGCAGGTACAATAACAACAGTTATAAAGACATTTTGGACAGAGGGTAATAACCACAGGGAGAGGTTGGACAGACTTGGATTGTTTTCTTTGGAATGCCGGAGTTTGCGGGGAGTACTGATAGAAGTATATAACATTATGAAAGGCGCAGATAGGGTAGACAGTCAACACCTTTTTCCCAGGATGGAAATATTAAATTTTATTGGCACAGCTTTAAGGTGAAACATATAAGATTATTAAGGGTTTGGACAAGCTAGACGCAGGAAACATGTTCCCGATTTTGGGGGAGTCCAGAACCAGGGGCCTCAGTTTCAAAATGGGTAAGCCATTGAGAACAGAGATGAGGAAAAACTTTTTCACACAGAGGGTTGTGAATCTGTAGAATTCTCTGCCTCAGAATGCAGTGGAGGCCAATTCTCTGTATGCTTTCAAGAGAGAGTTGGATAGAGCTCTTAAAGATAGTGGAGTCAGGGGATATGGGGAAAAGGCAGGAAAGGCGTGCTGGGTATGGATGATCAGCCATGATTACAGTGAATGGTTCGAAGGGCCGAATGGCCTACTCCTGCACCTATTGTCTATTGTCTATTGTGAGAGGGACAAAGTGTAAAGGAGATGTGGGAAGCAAGTTCTTTATACAGAGTGGTGAGTGCCTGGAACGTGCTTCCAGGGGTGGTGGTTGAGATATGCAGGAAATGGATAGGTATGGATTGTGTGCAGGCACATAAGACATGGTCATGGCACTATGTTCAGCGCAGACACTGGGCTGACAGGAATTGTTCCTGTGCTGTACTGTTCTATGCTCTATGTAAGAGAGGGAGGAATGTTTAAAGAAGAAGTTCCAGAACTAATGACCATAGCAGCTAAACAAACTACAGCCCCCATTAGTGTCGCAATTGGAATCGAGGATGCACAAGAGAACAGAAATAGAGGAGCACTAAGCCCTTGAGGGTAAAGGGCTGGAAGTGATTGCAGATATTGTGCCGGGCTGGTCATAGGGGAACATGGAAATAAGAATGAAATAAGGAAGTCAAAAATATATGAAATTGGAAAGATGCTGGATACATTTAATGATATACCAATTTTTGTTTTACACAAAGGAAAAATCTTATGACTTGACAAATTGGAATTGCCTTTCTGGATGTGCAGACATTGGGGCATTTTGAGATAGACAGAATTTCACCCAGCGTGGTCTGCACTTGGAATATTCAACTATGTACTATAATATGTTTTTAAATTCAACGACCTGGTGAATGGAATGAGTGATGCATAAACTGACTAGTCAATGATCTGAATAACAATTTAAATGGTCACTTAGCTTGTCGCATTCGAGGTAAAGTTAGGAAGAAATTCATTTTTCCGTGTGCTTATTGCAGCGAGTTTAGGAATTGACCATGTTGCAGTATGAAATTCAGTTGACCCCTTATTTTGTACTGGTATCCTTGTTCAGCCGCTAATTCTCTACATTGCTGGTTCCGTTGCAGATGCAGAAAAGCTGAATGAAGCCACTGACACTGGCAGGAGAGCTGGCTCTATCTACGCTGCTTCCGACAAAAGGAAGATTGACGAATCCAGTGACAGTCAGGAAGATGAACAGACGGTAAATGACTTCTCACCAGTTTCCTTGAGAAAGATATATCAAGCCTGGACTGTAATGATATTAGCTGTGTGCCTTTAGTTGCTGTGACCCAGTGATGGCAAAATAATTACTCCATCCAAGGCATGGCAAGGTAAATACCCTCCCCCTCCACAGTTTACTAGGCAGGAAACTGAGAAAAACATGTTTCTAGAACGGAAAACTCATTCACGTCAATGATACTAGTAGAATGTGCTGTAATGAAGGTCATTACAGGTCAAGGTGTTCCTTCCCCCTTGGGTTCCAATTAATGCAGTAACCAGGAAGGTACCGCTGAGGGATTATTGGGGAGAGGAAGAATGAAGCCACAGTGGTCTGTTGGCCAAGAGCAGCAACTACTTCTAAAATTAATCACTTCATCAAATTAAGCACTGGAGAAAATTTCAATTCCATTCTTTCATGTAGAGAGCAGTGTGAAATGTCTGAGAGTTGCTTTGAAGTACCATCCAGTTTGCCATCTTTTGTTCTTTTTCTTATTAATGATGTTACCTATCAGAAAACCAACACAGTCATTGAAGACTCACTCACAGTGCAGGGAAAGATACAAATTGCTGGAGTCTTTAGTAAACCAGCACCCGCAGTTCCTTGTTTCTACATCTCGCAGAACAAGACATCAGCAAAGATGAGGTGATAAGATGAAGCAAGCCAAGAAATATTGATTCCACGCTCTGGAGACAGTCATATCGAAAGAAAATTGAGAGAAGGAATTAAATAGATGGGATCTCTTGGGTACGAATGAGTCAGAGTTGGACTATACATGAAGATGTATTATAGTGTAAGAAAGAGGGTGAGTTCATGAGGCTTTGTGGAATCCTTGTCAATATCGAAGCGATAGTTACGGGAAAAATCAGCAGTTGAGTTAATGGCAGAATGTTGCATTTGGTCAGGAATGACAAAATCAAATAAATTCAACTTTAGCCAGGAACATTATCAAATTCAAAGTCACAAATTTATCTTTGATGAAATTAATGGATTATACTGTAGTATGGAAATTAATGGATTATACTGTATATAGTAAATAACTCCAGATTCCACAAAATAAAATTCACGTTATGCTTGGTCTCATCTCCACCACGTCAAATAGGTTGGGTGAACCCTTTCGATGTAGGGCGGCACGGTGGCGCAACGGTAAAGTTGCTGCCTTACAGTGCCAGCGACCCGGGTACAATCCTGACTACAGGTGCTGTCTGTACGGAGTTTGTACGTTCTCCCTATGACCGTGTGGGTTTTCACTGGGTGCTCCCGTTTCCTTTCACACTACAAAGTAGAACAGGTTTGAGGGTGAACTAGCTTCTATAAATTGTCCCTGGTGTGCAGGATAGTGCTAGTGTATGGGTAGTCGCTGGGGTGCAGACTCGGTGGAACGAAGGGACTCTTTCCATATTGGATCTCTAAAGCATAAATCTAAAGGCAGCGAGACCAAATGCAGACAGGGTGCATTTACAGTGTATCTACACTTTGTCCACAATGGCCATCTGAGCTCATAGTTGTATGCCAATTCAATGCCCCTTCACATTCCCACACTGACCTGCCCATCCTCGGCCTTCTCCCCGCCATGGTATGGCCCAACGAAACTAGAGGACCAGCTCCTCATGTTCCGCCTCGATAGTCACCAACCCAACACAATCAGCTTGAATATTCCATTTTCACTTAGGGTCTGGCGTGTTTCTTTCATCACCCACCCCCCCCCCCCCCCCTCCTTTTTCTTTCCTTCTTATTCTCCTAGGTTCTTACCTATTTTTTGTCTCCTTAGCCATACCCCGCTGCACCACCATCTATTTTCACCCACCTCCCCATCCAGTTTCCATCCACCTGCTTCACAAACATTTCACCCCTAGGCTTCACCCACCCATCTGCCCTCCACCCCTGGCCTAATGCCTCCCAACATCACCTTCCTTATTATCAGATACCCAACATGGCAGCCTCAGTGTTCCTGCTTATCACCCTCCCCATCTGTCCCCACTTTCATCCTCCCCTCCCTACACATGGCTTCATCTGCCTTGTTTTTAGTCCCCTTTTTGACTTCTGTCTGCCTTCATCCATCTTCTTGCTGGCTCTGCCTCCCAATTCCACTCCTCCTCCCTCCCCTCCCCTCCCTATCACCACATGCCTCTCATCCTTCACCATTCCTTGGTCCACCCATGACCTAACCACTTCTGTCTCGCCACTCCCTCTCTCCTATTTATTCGGACCGTCTTCACTTTCCACTCTCAGTCCTGATGCAGGGTTTGTTTAGACTTTCAGGCCCTTTGGCCCAGCGAGTCCGTGCGGACCAGCGATCACTCCTGTCACGAGCACTATCCTACACTCTAGAGACAATTTACAATTTCCAGAAGCCAATTAACCTACAAACCTGTACAGCTTTTGAATGCGGGAGAAAACCGAAACACTTAGAGAAAACCTACACGGTCACAGGGAGAACATGCAAACTCCGTACAGCACCTGTAGTCTGGATCGAACCCGGGTCTCTGGCAACAACTGTAAGTCAACAACTCTACTGGTGCGCCACCATGCCATCCTGCTGTATGACCCAAAATGATCACCATTCCTCTCTACCCACAGCTGCTGCTCAGCCCACTGGGTTCCTCCAGCAGCTTATCTGTTGTTCCACATTCTAACATCTGCGGTCTCTTGTTTCTCCAGTTCTAAAGCCCTTGGTTTTTATTTATTTTAAGTTTTGACCCTACAACCTCTGCTCCAGTAACCTCACCCAATGTACATGTACACCACTTTCTATTTCACCACAAAAACGGAGCAATCCAAGCCGGCTAACATCTACACTGTTCCCGCTCGTTTTGTCAGGTGGAAACACTGTTCATTTTACATTTGTTTTCGGTAATCATGCAGTTATAACTATCTATTTTAGATGGCATCTCTGTTCCTATTGAAAGGTGGGAGATGTACAACAAGACAATTTCTGGAATTGTTCAGCTGATCATACTGTATCGAGCTATCACGGGCGGACACGGTGGCATAGCAGCGGAGTTGCTGCCTTATAGCACTTGCAGCACCGGAAACCCAGGTTCAATCCCGACTAACGGTGCTGTCTGTACAGAGTTTGTACGTTCTCTCCGTGACCGCGTGGGTTTTCTCCCAGATCTTCGGTTTCCTCCCACACTTCAAAGCAGTACAGGTTTGTAGGTTAATTGGTTTGGTGCATGTGTGAATTATTCCTGATGTCAAAGCGTGGGAATCGCTGGTCGGTGCAGACTCGGTGGGCTGAAGGGCCTGTTTCCGCGCTGTATCTCTAAACTAAACTAAATGTTAACAGACTTAACACCAACACAATGGTACAAGCCCATAGCCCAGGGCCTCCGCACAGATGAAGAGAGATAGTGGTGAGATGAAACAGACCAGGATAAAGATGGAGAAAGGAGACAATCGGCAGAATGCAGAATCTACCGGGCAAATGGTTAATGATGATAAATGAATGATAAACGCACAGGCATAATAATCTCTAAACTATTGATCCTATGATATTATTGCGCTTTCTGAGCAAAACCCAAGTACAAACTTGACCGTGTTTATTGCTGCACTGAAAGAAATATCCTTTTAGGTGTAGGTTCAGGTTTATTTCAGCTTTTCTGTTTCAATTTTAAATGTCTCGTATCTGCAGCCTCAGATTTTTGCTGACATAAATGTATAATTTCTTGTAAGTGTAATTACGGAAGCAGCCTCAGAAATTCTGACCAAGTGACAGACATAATTTTTGATGGTACAGAGGGGTTCCCCTCATTTATCTTCCCCTCTGTCATCGGGCTTCTGAACGGCCCTTGCATAAGCTGGGATACTATCCGATTCACCTCTATCTCATTGTGGACATTAGACTTTGTCTATGGAACTGGTGGGCAGCAATGCTGAGAACTATATTCTGCACTCTGTATCTTCCCCTCTGCTCTAGCTATTGCATGAGTTTGACTTGAGTGTGTTTGATGTGACTGGCAGAATTACTTCCACAAGTTGTTATTTTGGGATTGTATGTGCGAACAGGAACAGGAAGTAAAGAAAAGCAAGGTATTATGAGCTGGTGCTTGTGTGTTTGGAAGTTTGGATCACATAATGTTTGCACTGCAGGGTATTCATCTTGTTCATTTTAAGATGTTCTTTTTAAACTTATATTCACACAGTGATCTGCACAATCTCAAATTAACTAAAGTAGTCTCTAACCAATGAACTAATGTTAAAATGCCAAAGAAAAGCAAAAAAAGCTGGAGTAACTCAGCGAGTCAGACAGCATCTCTAGAGAAAAGGAATAGGTGACGTTTCGAGTCGAGGCCCTTCTTCAAACTGAGAGTCAGGGGAAAGGGAATCGAGAGATATAGAAGGTACATCGAACAATTGAATGAAAGATACGCAAAAAGCAACGATGATCAAGGAAATGTGGTGTCCACAATGGTCTATTGTTGGCTGTGGGGTGATAACGAGTTATGCAGACAGTGAAACTCAACAGGACGAGTGTGAAACTAGTAGGATGGCTAGGGTAGGGGAGGGACGGAGAGGGGGGGATGCAAGGTTAAAATGCCGTTGCCTTTAATGTGTGAAATGAGGTGGAACGCAAGTTTTAAAAAAACGACATGACCTGAACATTTTCTGACACACACCACTGGACAATTTCATTGATAAAGTAAACAAACCGTTTCATCAATGTGCTGTAGCGAGTGGAAAAAGACCCATCTTTTAATTAGCAGCGTTAGTACGATGATTTTTCTAAGCCTTAATGATTTTCCTCTTTTTCTTCTGTCCCTGTTCCTGCGGGCAGTCTAATGAGGGTGTCCTTATTTACATATAGGGCTCCCGCACTCCAACACTGACAGGGTATTTGCTCAAAGCAAAGCTGCAGTGGCAGATAATCAATCAGCCGTAGTTCACACCGTAATCCGAGAAATTGTTGCTGGCGTTCACTGTCACCGTGAGACTAATTCCCACAGAGGGGATTCCGCCACACTTATGGATGTTGGATCTGAGCTGAGGAACTGAGTTAGTGTTCTGAATACACGTGTAATGCAACCTGAAATGCCAAGGTGATGAGATGAAATATTCTAACGGCACTGATACATTAAAAAAAAAGTAATTGTTGGCTTTATTTGTGCAAAAATATATTTTAGAGAAGGTGGGAGATATTCGGGAATGGAATACATTTTGCTTACAAACAAATCTGAGAAAATTCAGTCTCAATGCAGCACAGGTCAGCTGTACATTGGAGCTGCCATTGCCACAGCATCAAAATCGGCCTCATGGTGACATTCCTGACAATAGCTAGCTCACAGCCTGAGCGAAGCTGATGAGTAGCCTGCAGTAGGCTAATGACTCTGTTGCAGCTTAGTGGGACTGACATTCATTCAGGCCAGCAGAGGTGACCTTTATCCTTTCATTATGCGATGGATGGAGCTTATTTCTCGAAGGTGAAAGCTAAACGAGATGCTATCCATGGAGTTAATCTGCCACCCAATGCCACTCTGAACTGTTTTGTTGATGGATATTGAAACTATTTTAGGAGCAATTTTAAACTATCCTAACAGTTATTGAACTGGTGGACACAAAATGCTGGAGTAACTCAGCAGGTCAGACAGCATCACTGGAGTAAAAGATGGGTGATGTTTCGGGTCAGGACCTTTCTTCATATTCTGGAGACTTTTTCTCTGAGATGCTGCCTGACCCGCTGAGTTACTCCAGCACTTTGTGTCTATCTGTGGTATAAACCAGCATCTGCAGTTCCTTCTGGCACGTGATATGTTTGGATGCAATTTTCAGATGCGGTCCATTTTTATATTTCATCCACTTCACTTGGACGCCTGTGAGGTGGAAATAGGTTTAATGACCTACTTTGTTCCTGTTAATGTCTGGTTTGGTTCATTATCTCCTTGCTGTGGTGTGTCAAATCTTTGATTTGTTCAGTATCTTTGCTACCGCTAATCACTGAAGAAAGTTCGTAGAAGTTACGTTGAACTAGGAAACAATGAGTGCAATTTCCTTTTTAAGCAGTTTCCATTCAAGAGACAGCCATGATACTCCTTGCATTGAAATAAACACCCTTCAGCCCATCATGTTCATTAACCTGTCATTGTTTATCCTTCCTTTCAGACTTACCTGTCGTAATCTCTACCTGCCCATCAGGTCCTCCACTTACTGGCCTGGTGGTTTGGTTCCCACCCCTCGGCCACTCCATTTTAAACCCTCCCGAGTAGCTCTAGAAAACCTCCCCTGCAGGAATATTAGTTCCTCTCCAGGTCAGGTACAATCTGTCCCCTGTTGTATAGGTCCCACCTGCCCTGGAAGAAAGCCCAATGATTCATCTATCAGAAGCCCTCCCTCATGCACCAGCTCCTTAGCCTCGTATCTATCTGTACTATCGTTCTATTTCTCACCTCACGAGCAGGCGGCATGGTTGGTAATCATGAGATGACAGCCCTGGAGGTCCTGTTATTTAATCTACGGCCAAACTCACTAAATTCCCTTTGCAGGACCACACTTCCATTCCCACCTACACTATAGGTGCCAATGTGGATCACGAGCACTGGGTATTCACCCTCCCCTCGCAGAATGTTCTGTGCCCACTCAGAGTTGTCCTTCACCCTGGCACCACACACCATCCTGGAGTCTTGCCCGTGGCCACAGAAACATCTGTCTATATCCCTGACTATAGAGTTCCCTATCACTGTTGCTTACTCAGGCAGCCCAATCCTGCTGTTCAACAGAGCCAGATGTGGTACTACTGCCCTGGATGCTGCTATTTGCCATTGAGAGGCCATCATTCCCAACAGTATCCAAAATGTTAACCTAATTTGAATGGGGGATAGTTGCAGGAGACTCCTGCACCGCCTGCCTGACTCTCCTGGCGATCACCCATCTATTGATTCATTTTCGTCATCGGGTGGCGCCGCGCACGGCAGCCTCGCCAGCGGTTTGTCCGTCCTTTCACCCTTTTTGTTATTTTTATTCTGTCTAAAAGTATGTTTTTGGAGGTTTCTTAGTCTTTTATATGTGGGTGCGAGGGGGAAGAGGGGAAACCCTTTTAGCAGTCACTTCCTGGTCAAGGATGCGTCTCTTCTCCGAGTCACATCTTCGCCTTTTGTGTTTATCTTCCTTGAACATACTGTGTATGACCCTCTCTGTTGCCTGTATGCTCCTCAGTACATCCAAATGCTGCTCCAAACAATCCATGTGGTCTGAGAGGATCTGCAACTGGGCAAATTCCTGCAGATATTGACGTCAAAGACACTGATTTTCCTCCGTTCTGCAAATACAACATACATATTGGGGTGGCACGGTTGCGTCACAGCGCTTGCAGCGCCGGGTCCGATCCCGTGCGGTCTGTACGTAGTTTGTACGCTCTAACTGTGACCATGTGGGTTTTCTCTGAGATCTTTGGTTTCCTCCCACACTCCAAAGATGTACAGGTGTGTAGGTTAATTGGCTTGGTGTATGTGTAAATTGTCCCTAGTATGTGTAGGATAGTGTTAATGTGCGGGAATTGCTGGTTAGTTGGTCGAAGGGCCTGTTTCCACGCTGTATCTCTAAACTAAACTAATTCAGTCAGACAGTTGGCTTCAGGAAGGTATATTTAGAAGCATAGATTTGCATCAGGACTAATTGGATCAAATTGGGTAGGACTCGTCACTCGTCAGTGGACTTGAAGAACTAAATTGTGTTGACCTTGTTTAATTCCATGTCATAATTTGTTCCTGTTCCAGACGTTGGTCATAGTTAATCCAGGATCAAGAGTGTAGCTTCCGTTGTTTGCTTTGATCTCACTGCATGAATTCTATGTACCTTTGTCTGTGGACATATTGTGATTCTGGTTGATAGTTTATATTGTGTACCAGCTTTGTAGTCATGACACTGACTAAACCCGCTGTCTATAAAAAGAGCTAAAAGCCTCACCACGAATGTAGGTTAAGTGCTCTTCCTTGCAAATAAACCACTATCCAATTTTGAAGTACATCCACTGTGCATTAAAGCATTTGAGAAGACACCATGGCTTGAATGCAGACATTTATCTGAACTGAAATAATGTAAATGTTACATGAAACATTACATTACTTGTAACTGAAAATGAAATGATGTTGGGAGGAATAAACAAGAAGATTTACTGATTCTGTTTCTGAACTCATAGATAAATAATATTACTAATATTACATCTGCAATCATTCAGTCGCCAACAGCGGTAAAATGCTTTTATTTCCTTTAGTCCCACAAGGATAGAACGGAAATATGCATCCTTCTCACAATCATATAAACCAGGTCCATGGCCATCTAAGTTTCTGAGCACATTGGTCTTGGACTTCTTGATTGCCCAAGGAGCAAGAAGCTGCTCAACATCTTTTCCAAGGCACATAGCTTACCTGCAACATTCTTTTAATTACACCACTTTCCTAAAAGCACAGTACATAGACCAGATAGTCATGAACTTATAAAGCATAGGATCTTCAATCTAATTCATTCATGCCAACCAAGATTTCTATCTGGCCAGTCCTATTTGCTTGCATTTGGCCAATATATCCTTCTTAATCTTTTCTATCCATGTACCTGTCCAAATATATTTTAAAGATTGCAATTGTATCCACCTTTACAGCTTCCTCTGGCAGCTTGTTCCATGTACCCACCATCCTCAGTGTGGGAACATTTCTTTCTCAGGTCTCTTTTAAATCTTTCCCCTCGAACCTTAAATCTGTGCACTCTAGTTTTAGACGTCTCCACCCTGGGGAAAAAGACTGACATATTCCCTTCAATCACTTGGGTTGCAGCCAGACTTAAGAAGTGATCGAACAGTCCCATGTAACCTTCCAATGTCTCAAGTTAGTTCAGGATGAAATGTGGTGAAAACCTGGGATCTTCTGATCTGTTTTGCTCAGTTATTCACTTCCATCGTCAGCCGTGGATTGGAAACAGTCCTTTTCATGAGTCTATTTCTTACTCATCCTCCTGAGAACTTAAGTGATGTTTTTTCAAAGGCACTTTATTGGCCGCAGCAACTAGTTTCATGGCAAAGTCAATACAGGAAGAAGTGTTGCCAAAATCACACTTCAGTATGACATTTATCTTGCCTTCATAAGAAAAGTATTGCTGAAGTAAGACGACCAACTACGCAGGATTAACCTGGCATCAAGAGGTTGAGTGATTCATTTCCAGGACACCTGCATGAGCAATTCAGAAGGAAAATGTGTTGATGTATCATTTTTTTCTTTCACTTTCTTTGAATATTTTTGGAATAAGACCATAAGACATAGGAACAAAATAAGGCAATTCAGCCCATTGAGTCTACTCCATCATTCAATAATGGCAATAGATGATATTCAATTGACAATAGGTGCAGGAGTAGGCCATTCAGCCCTTCAAGCTAGCACCGCCATTCAATGTGATCATGGCTGATCATCCACAATCAGTATCCCATTCCTGCCTTCCCTCCATATCCCTTAACCCTGCTATCCTTACGCGCTCTATCTAATTCTCTCTTGAAAGCATCCAGAGAACCATCCTCCACCGCCCTCTGAGTTTTTCACACCATTCCGTGTGAAAAAGTTTTTCCTCATCTCCGTTCTAAATGGCTTACTACTTATTCTTAAACTGTGGCCCCTGGTTCTGGAACCAGAAGAGTCATGGTTTGTATCAAACTTCGATATAGTTAACAAATCCTTCACAACTCGCCAGATTTTTCAACAGAAAGTCTGATGTTATAAAACGGCGTTCACTCCTGAAATCCTAACCTAAATCAGAAGCCAGCACTCAGATGTTCAGAAGAGCACTCCATGCTTTCCCATTGAGATTCATGCATCGGGAGACACGGAGGCCCCGTCAGTAGTATCAAGAACTGTTCCGCAATAGTATTTTGTAAAGCAGCAAATTAGTTTAGATCAAGATCCCACAACTGTGGCCCCTGGTTCTGGACTCCCCCAACATTGGGAACATGTTTCTGCCTCTAGCCTGTCCAATCCATTAATAATCTTATATGTTTCAATAAGATTCCCTCTCATCCTTCTAAATTCCAGTGTATACAAGCCCAGTCGCTCCATTCTTTCAACATATGACAGTCCCACCATCCCGGGAATTAACCTTGTGAACCTACTCTGCACTCCCTTAATAGAAATAATGTCCTTCCTCAAATTTGGAGACCAAAACTGCACACAATACTCCAGGTGTGGTCTCACTAGGGCCCTGTACAACTGTAGAAGGACCTCTTTGCTCCCATAAATAAAAATAAAATAAAATGTATTATACTCAACTACTCTTGTAATGAAAGCCAACAGGTCCTTAGCTTTCTTCACTGCCTGTTGTACCTGCATGCTTACTTTCAGTGACTGATGAACAAGGACACTCAGATCACGTTGTACTTCCCCTTTTCCTAACATGACACCATTCAGATAATAATGTGCTTTCCTCTTCTTGCCACAAAAGTGGATAACCTCACATTTATCCACATTAAACTGCATCTGCCATGCATCTGCCCACTCACCCAACCTGTCCAAGTAACCCTGCATTCTCATATCATCCTCCTCACAGTTCACACTGCCATCTAGCTTTGTGTCATCTGCAAATTTGCTAATGTTACTTTTAATCCCTTCATCCAAATCATTAATATATATTGTAATAGCTGTGTTCCCAGCACCGAGCTTTGCGGTACCCCATTAGTCACTGCCTGCCATTCTGAAATGGACCGGTTATTTCCTACCCTTTGTTTCCTGTCTGCCAACCAATTTTCTATCCATGTCAGCACCCTACCACTAATATCATGTGCTCTAATTTTGCCCACTAATCTCCTATGTGGGACCTTATCAAATGCTTTCTGAAAATCCAAGCACACTACATGCACTGGCTCTCCCTTGTCCATTATCCTGGTTACATCCTCAAAAACTTCCAGAAGATTAGTCAAGCATGATTTCCCCTTCGTAAATCCATGCTGACTTGGACCGATCCTGCTACTGCTATCCAAATATGCTGCTATTTCATCTTTTATTATTGACTCCAGCATCTTCCCCACCAACGATGTCAGGGTAACTGGTCTATAATTCCCTATTTTCTCTCTGCTACCTTTCTTAAAGAGTGGGATAACATTAGCTACTCTCCAATCCACAGGAACTGATCCTGAATCTATAGAACATTGGAAAATGATCACCAATGCATCCACGATTTATAGAGCCACTTCCTTAAGTACCCTGGGATGCACACCATCAGGCCCTGGGGATTTATCAGTCTTCAGTCCCAACAGTTTCCCAACACCATTTCCTGCCTAATGTGGATTTCCTTCAGTTCCTCCGACACCCCAGATCCTCTGGCCATTAGTACATCTGGGAGATTGTTTGTGTCCTCCTTGTGATCTATTTATTCCTCAACCCCATTCTCCTGCCTTCCACCCCATAAACTTTGATACCCTTACTAATATAGAACCTATCAATCTCTGCTTTAAAAATAACCAATGTCTTGGTCTCCACAACTGTCAGTGGCAATGAATTCCACAGTTTCACCACCCTTTAGTTAAAGGAATTCCTCCAATGTAAAGGTACGTCCTTTTAGTCTGAGGCTGCGCTTTCTGGTTCTAGACTCTCCCATTACTCGAAACATCCTTTCTACATCCACTCTATCAAGGCCTTTCATTATCCAGTAGGTTTCAATGAGATCTCCCCTCATACTTCTAAACCCTGGTAAGTTAATGCCCAGATCCATCAAACGATTATCATATATTAACCCAATCAGCCCCGGAATCTTTCTCGTAAACGTCCTCTGGACCTTGCCAACGGTAACATATCCGTCCTCAGATATGAGTGCTAAACTGCTCACAATATTCCAAATATGGTCTGAGCAATGCCTTATAAAGCCTCAGCATTATATTTTTGCTTTTATAGTGAGTGGATATTTTTAAGGCGGTGATAGACAAATACTTGATTAGAACAGGTGTCAATGGATATGGGAAGAAGGCAGGAAAATGGAATTAGGAGGCAGAGATCAGCTATGATTGAATGGCGGAGTAGACTTGATAGGCCGAATGGCCTAATTGTGAACGTGAATATTTTGGACCCATGAAAATGAATGTTTGTAGTACATTTACCTTTATGCAAATTAACCTTTTGGGAATCCTTCACCAGCATCCCCAAGTCACCGGAGATTGTTTTGACAAAGTCATTAACCATTCCATGAGCTATTCAATAAACATAGAACCGAGATTGTGAGTGGCCTGTTGTAAGTGTCTGGGACTGGGTCAGTTAAAGTTGGAAAAGACAAATGATGAAGACAATGGGAACTCTGCTATGGGCAGGGAATGGGAATTGATGGATACCAACATGTGCTAGTGGATGCAACCAAAGCTGAGAACCCTAACCTAAAAATACACATGTCCTACAACGAAATGAGGAAGCAAATTGAGCTCAGCCTGGCAATAGCACTGTAGTTACGTGGAAGGATGTTCCACCTTGCTATGTCTGGGAGTCAGTGTTCCTCAGGTGCTGAGAGAAGCAGCAGACATTGCTGCACTATGACTCCAATGATTCCCAGGACACTGCTACTTACTGTTTAGAGTTTTGTTTAGAGATACAGCATGGAAATAGGTCCTTCGGCTTACTGAGTCCACACTGACCATCGATGATACTGTCTGAAGAAGGAGGGTCTTATGCTCTAATGGAGTGTTGGCCTGGCCATCAATTAATATCAAAATATAATCAAAAGTGTATAAGTTTATTATTTATCGTGTTTTGCTCTCAGATGAAAAGAATTAATTGTCAATCCCATTGCATGAAAACCAAGGGGATTATGTGATTCAATTTCTAGGCAAGATGCTTTGATGCCAATATTGGTACATGAACAGCAATAAACTGGAGTCTGATTATTCTGATGCTGCAATGCCTGCTGGATTCCAGGACTGATACTCATGGCTCATCTTGTGTCAGCACCCCAGACTGGTTTTGCTCACCAATTATCAATGCTCTCAACATTGTAAAGGCAAGTTCAAGTAGCATTCTTAGCACAATGAGTTCCTTGTAAATGTCTGTAACTCTGTTTTTTATTGCTGAAAACACCTCTGCAAACTCAGTAAGAAACATCAAAGGTCTAATTGGCCTGTCCCACTTAGGCGATTTTTTTTCAGCGACTGCCAGCGACTGCCATAGTCGTAGCAGGTCGCCAAAAAAACGGCGACTGGTGCCCACTACGATAATGTCTATGACAATGTCTACAACAACTTACCACCTAGTCGACGTCAAACCACGGCAAGCTACCGACAACCGGCGACCCATTAGGACATCCACTTACGACCACACCTACGACAATCTACGTCCACCCGCGACAAGCTACGACAGGGTAAGACAATTCAGTCGTCGGTACCTGTCGCCGGTTGACGTAGGTAGTCGCCAATGGAATTCACCGAAGTCAGCACCGGCGACAACCGGCGTCATCCTGGTGACAACCCTACGACAGCACCTACGTCAGGAGAAGTCAAGCTACGCTCATTGATGTCAAGCCAACTGTCGCCGACTGTCAGCGAAAATGTTTGAACATTTCAAAATCCAGCAGCGACCAGAAAAACGCTACGATTCTTTGGGCGACTGAGGAGACGACTCACGACCATACAGGCGACACCCCGGCGACCATGTGATGACAGCTTAGCCACCTGTAGTCACCTAAAAAATCGCCTAAGTGCAACAGGGGCATAATGCCCCATTAGAACCCAGTAGAGCTTCCCAGCTCATTGCGGAGTATCTGAATGTGTTAACAGAATGTTGATCTCACTGATGGCATCCCGGGGTGAAAGCAGCTCTGCTGGTAACAACAATTACTGTGAGCCAGTAGGTAGTTCTTAACTAAGAATATAGCCAACGATTTTGAGAAATGGTAAAAGTTTCTGTATTATCCACCTTGTTTATTGTAGCAGGAATATCCAGTTTGTTCTGCGCCAATCAACTCCGGAATCACTCTGCTTCCCATCCCCACCCATAGTTGCTCATGTAAAAGAAAATGTCAAAGCACCGACTACATCAGAAGGTTATTATCACATGTCTGGGTTTCTCTGACGGAACCACAGCAAGCACATTAACCTAACGCAGCTCTTATCTTGGCCGACTGTCATTAATTTCCACGCAAAATTTTGTGACAGGCTTTTCAACACCCGTTTCTCCTTCCTGCTGGTGTTATATGGCACTTCTCCAAAGTGAGACACCATCAGAAAGGTACTTGAAATGAGCCCTTTGTCGAGCGGGTTGATGTGACTTACAACCTACCTTCCTCTCCTCATTAATGGTGCCATTCTGTGGAGAGCTACTTAATATGTTCTGCCATTCTTGAATTTGCCGCTGCTCAGTTTTTCTTGAGCAGAGTGCCAAGAGTTGGCTGGTTACAGCTGATGCTCGTAATTATTTTACGTTCAGTTTCAAGTCCGCACATTTCAATAATGTGATAGTGGAACAGCATTTGTTATCCCGCTGCCAGACAGACAGTGCTATTAGTTACTGATGGGGGATTCCACGGGGATATTTATCAGTTCTCAGCTCTATTAAGCATGAATTAAACCGAGACATTGAATGCATCCTCTCACCATCAAAACAGAACTTTTTCACCCTTCAGAATATTAGCCCCCCAAACTCACATTACGATATTTAGATTCCCCTGTCATTTTATATTTTACCTTTAATTTTACCTTTGATTTAGTTTTAATTCTGATCTCAGGAATACTTCAGGTTAGTCACTGATCAAAATAATCGTCTACAACTTCCCTTTGGTCTTTCTCAATTCGACGGGCTGTTCAAGTATTTCAATAGTGGCGGAAAGCACTGAGAAGGTGGGCTTGGATAATCTTGACCTCTTTTATAGGAAGTGGGCATTTTTTGTGGGTGGTCCGAAAAAACGTCTCTGTCCATAAGGCAGCATTGTGGAGCAGCTGGTAGAGGTGCTGCCTCCCAGCGCCAAAGACCCTGGAAAGGTCCAGGTGCTGTCTGTGTGAAGTTTATATGTTTGCCCTGTGACTCTGTGGGTGTCCTTTGGTGCTCCAGTTTCTGAGTGGGGGCAGGGGGTTACATGCTTGTTTTGAAAGAAATGTCATGGAACTTTTTGTGGATTGAAACTGATCAAAAATGCACAACAGAGAATGCGCTTCCTGCGGCAGCTCAGGAAGCACAATCTGCCACAGGCAATGATGGTCCAATTCTATACGGCCATTGTAGAGTCTGTCCTCACCTTCTCCATCATGGTCTGGTTTGGCTCAGCCACCAAGCACGACATCTGGAGACTGCAGCAGATCGTCTGATCAAGTGAGAAGATTATTGACTGTAACCTTCCCTCCATTGACGAACTGTACGCTGCAAGGGCCAGGAAGCGAGCGGGTAAGATCATCTCTGACCCCTCTCACCCTGGCCACAAACTCTTTGAAACACTACCGTCTGGAAGGCGACTCCGGACTATCAAAGCTGCCACAGCCAGGCATAAAAACAGCTTTTTTCCACGAGTAGTAGCTCTACTCAACAATCAAAAATCTGTAGCCTCCTTTTGCTCTGGTATTTTATTTAATGTTTTATTATTAATGTTTAATGTTTTATGTATCATTCATAACTGTCACTGTATGTCATGTTGTCACTTGTGGGTGGAGCACCAAGGCAAATTCCTTGTATGTGAATACTTGGCCAATAAAAACTTATTCATTCATTCATACTGGTGAGGTTGGGTTCCATGCCATTTAATAATTGTAAGGAATTAGCCAAAACTTTAAAAAAAACATTCCATGCACCGGAAAACCACCAATTGGCAGAAAATGTTCCTTATGTTTCATTGCTGGAGTATGTTTTTTTATAGCTGATTTTTTTCAAATAGTGTGACAGCACAAATAACAAGAGAATCTTCCCAGTGGTTAATGCGTCAGGAAATTTAGTTTATAATTAGAAGCATTAATGGAGAAATTAGCAGACTTGTTTTCAGGCAAACGATATTAAAATTGGGGGTCATAAATAGCTTAAATGTCAGGCAATCACATTCAAATGTTCTTCAGATAATATTACAGAAATAGAGTAAAGGAAATGGGATTAGTGTGGGTAACTAACATGTGCATATTATTGTCCTTTCCATTCTGCAATTACATGAAATGTTCAAACCAAATATCCCACACTCTCAGTGTTTTCATAGCTTGGTCCCAGCATTTTACAAGGAACTGGGTCGTAATGTAAAAGACTGAAATGCATGAATTCAATAACCTGTGGGGAAATGACAGGGAGATATGCAAGAAATGTATTGATCATTTTCTTCCTCCTCTATCTGTCTCTGGTTCGATAGCTGTGTTCACCTGTGCGAATCGGAGTCACTGGAATACAATTTGTCACAGGTTAATGGCCCAGAATAATCCCTGTCTCTCTGATCCCAGTCGCGGTACAATAATGAGACATCTGAACTGCTCCTCAGTCCCCTGACATTGAAGAGATTCTCAATTCATGTTCTTAGGCTTGAAGAGTTTCCTGTTTCTGGTGGTCTTTGGGCTTGGCTTTTCTGTAGCCAGGTCTGACTGTGATTCTTCTCTTTAAATGCAGCTCTACCCCTCCCTCATATTTGTGGCTTCTCTACGACTGCTGCCAGTTTAGATTTTTCCTGTAAATTGCTTCCACACTGTAGCAGTGGTCCTGACATTCTTTGGCATCAGTGCCAGGCAGTGGGTGGTCCAGTGTCACATCTTTCTTCTGGACTGTTTATCCGTGTGCACTTTTTAAGTGATCGGCTGGGATATTATAGTCCATGGGAAGAACTGTCAGTTCACCACTGATTCTTGTAAAGAACTCAAAGTTGTGTTTCGTGATCCTCCCAGAGTGATCTTGCGGAAGCCACTGTGATGAGTCTATGGTGGTGACACTCCCTTTAGTGCCAAGGATTTCCATACTGCAATGGAATGTATGAAGCAATCCGGTGAAGCCTAGCAAGCAAACAGAAAAAAAAATACTTTGACAGCCAGCTCAGTTCGACTTAGTTGGAAGTCTCAATGTTTTCAAAAACATTTGAAAACTTAAAAAGCAATAGAAAACTTACAAAAAATTAACAAATGAGATGACAGCTCACAGAAACATTTATAAGCCACCTCTAAAAAATGAGAATTAGCAAACTATTCTCCTAACTCTTAAATTATTATTATTTTTTCTTTTACTAAAGAAGCTATTGAAATGTCTCATTTAGACTTTAGACTTCAGACGTACAGCACGGAAACAGGCCCTGTGGTCCACCGGGTCCGTGCTAACCTGCGATCACCCCGTACATCAGCACTATCCTACAGACTAGGGATAATTTTACAAATTGACCAAAGCCAATTAACCTACAAATCTCTACGTCTTTGGAATGTGAAAGGAAACTGGAGCACCCAAGCACCCACAGCCATTCTTTTCAATTATATAGACCCTGTGTAGGCAGACATGTACTTTGTATTGTCATCATGGGCGGTGCTGAGATCATGTGTTGAAGGAACTATTCCTGTGCTTTCCCACGTTCTATTCTTGCTTCCCCCTCGGAAGGCTGCGAGGTACAAGTTTAGGGGTTCCAGAAAGCTGATCCTGAAAAGTTAATGAAAGGTGACTTTTCATTAATAATTATGAAAGATAGGTTCTTGAGGAAAAGGAGTCATAGAATGATAAACAACTAGCGTTTGGATATAAGCATGAATGCTCATTAAAAGAACCAACACAAACACAGTGAACTAAAGGGCGTCCAGTTCTTTATATTGTTAGTTCTATAATTTAAACACAAGCTTCCCTATCCCCTCCCCTCCCCTCCCCTCCTTCCCAATCTTGCCTTGCAAGTGAATTGCATCTTCTAACCCTGGCAATGAGGTCACCCAACAAGGGTCAGTGTGCCTCCTTTTGGGATTTGAACCATGATGTTTTTCATATCAGTCATCCATATCATCAGGGATTGGGGCATTTGCGATGAGGGCAGTGATGTCCTGGTACTGTGTTAGAGTGAGTCAGAGGATCTCAAGCCATTCATTATTCACACAGAGTGCATTGCTGGGACATTGGACAAGCTCATTCTTGATGGTGTAATCTGTGAAGCAATCCTCTTCCAGTTTGGCCATCCACAAGAAGGTGCATCCATTCCCTTACTCTCAGAGCTGGCCAACATATGACTGAGCGCAGTGATGTCTTTGTCAAAATGCTTGAGTTCCCAAGCAAGGAGAGCAGAACTATGTTCAGGCATGTCACTGTTGAGAGTGAGCGTTGATGCTGCCATCATGGGTCCTGAGCTGCACAGTATGAAGTGGAGATTGTCAGTGGACAATTTCTTCTCACATGAAGCAGCCATCGCATACCAGTTGCCATGGGATTTAACAGAGGCTCACCTCTTCCATCAGGCAAAAGGTACAGAAGTGTGAACCCGCACATCTCCAGATTCAGGGACAGTTTCTTTCCAGTCGTTATCATGCAACTGAACCACCTTACCACAACCAGAGAACAGCGCTGAACTACTATCTAACTCATTGGTTACCCTTGGACTATCCTTGATCGGACATTGCTGGCTTTATCTTGCACTAAAAGTTATTGCTATATCATATATCTATACACTGTAAATGGCTTGGTTGTAATCATGTATTGTCTTACTGTTGACTGGATTGTAGTGGCCATTTGGCTTGTTTTGTGTGTCATTAATGATGGCATGTGTCTTTAAATTTTAGACTGCCCGTTATTATGTGGGTAGGATTTATGATGTATTTTAGGGTGTGTTTGGAGCTACGTTTCTTGCGCAGAAGCTTAGTTATTAGTTTAGTTTAGGACCAGCATGGGGAAGGTTTACCCTTTGACCATGCGAAGCGTAACGGAGACACGAGAGGTTTTCTAACCTTTAAAGCGATAAGCTGGAGTTTGATGAAGATTATAGTGTACGAGTCGGAAGAAGTTTGGATGTACCTTATTGTTTTTCATCAACAATAAAGAATTTATTAATCAAAGGACTGTGTTTTGAAGATTTATCTGTGTAGAAGCTCTGAAGGTCTCGGACGGAGAGCTCGCATGCATATACAGATGCACAACCTTTTATCCGAAATTCCGGAAACCGAAAAGCTCCAAAGATCAGACATTTTTGGTCCTGGGAAAAAGGGAGGGTATATTGCCCGTGAGAGTAGGAATCCTTAGACCTAGTACAGTGAGCGCCCACCGAGGGTCGCCCGGAGAGGTTCCGCGGTCACCACTCCTGGTGACATTCGGTGAACGCTCACTGAACTAGGTCTAGGGATTCACAAAAATGCTGGAGAAACTCTGCGGTTGCAGCAGCATCTATGGAGCGAAGGAAATAGGTAACGCTTCGGGCCGAAACCCTTCCTCAGACTGCCCTATCAGTCCCACCTATCAGTCTGAGGAAGGGTTTCGGCAAAGGGAGGGGAGAGAAGGGAAAAGAGAGAGGAAGGATCTGCCGGACATGCTGTGTGTGTGTGTGTGTTTGTTGTGTGCGTGAGTGTGTGGCGGAGTCTGGGAGAAGGAGAGAAGGGAGAGAAGAAGGGGAAGGGAGGGAGAGGAAGGGAGGGAGGGAGAGGTCCAGCGGCGGGAACGGATGCCTGGGTCCGGGCGTGAGCTGAGTCCGAGGTTTGTAAACGTTGCTGCAACCCCCGGCCCGGCCCTCCGTGTATTGTTCACCGCGTCTTCCTGGAGAGAGGGGGAGGGCGGGAGCCGGGGCTGTGTGCGTGAAGCATGGTGATTAGAGGGACGGGAAAGCTGCCCCGGGAGCATGAGGGCACCTCCCCCTTCTCCATTCCCACTCACACCCCCCTCCCCATCTACCCCTTTCTTCCCCCTCTACCTCTCTACTCTCTGTCGGCCCGCAGCGATCTGCCGGACATGGTGTGTGTGTGTGTGTGTGTGTGTGTGTGTGTGTGTGTGTGTGTGTGTGTGTGTGTGTGTGTGTGTGTGTGTGTGTGTGTGTGTGTGTGTGTGTGTGTGTGTGTGTGTGTGTGTGTGTGTGTGTGTGTGTGTGTGTGTGTGTGTGTGTGTGTGTGTGTGTGTGTGTGTGTGTGTGTGTGTGTGTGTGTGTGTGTGTGTGTGTGTCGGAGTCGGTCTGAGGGGAGAAACGCCGGCACTACTAAGAGCTAAGCGGACAGAACGGACAAAAGCAACGATCATAGGTCGGAATAGGTGACCAAAGATCTTTGTAGGTCATTCCTATCTTCTGACGACCAGGGGAAAGAGGAGCAAGAGCTATGGACGGTACTAAGGACAAGTGAATGGAAGATATGCCGATATCTCCCGTTTCCCTTTCCCTTGACTATCAGTGTGAAGAAGGGTCTCGACCCGAAATGTCTACCAACGCCGCTCTATGAACGTTACTTTCGTCCGTTTGCCACGCTTTTGCTCGCTCTTGGTGCCGGCGCTTCTCCCCTCATGGCAGCTATTGAAAAAGTCGACCCGAAATATCACCTATTTCCTCCTATTATCACGTATTCCTCATCAGAGATGCAGCCTGATCCGCTGATTTACTCCAGCCTTTTGTGTCTGTCTTCGGTTTAATCAGCATCTGCAGTATGTGCCATTTAAAAAGTACAAGGCATGTGCCGTTTAAAAAGGAAATGATAAAAAACATTTAACACATTTAACCACACCTAAACTGTTCCCCCGCAACGCTGCGAGAGGCATAACTGAAGTCGGGTCGGGGTTACTGAAATGACAGAGGTTACGCTTCGGTGCGAACTACACGTCAGTTCATTGTATTTCGCAGGAGTGGACCATCTTGCGCGCTATAAGATCTTTGCTCCAATTGATTTGATTACTCTAGTGCGGGGCCCCCTTAGGCGTGGGGCCCAATTGGGAGAAATAGGTCCTATCGGCTAAAGGCCGGCCCTGACCGGGTAACTGCTGGGATCGAGGCACAAACTCTCGACCTTGCGGCCACGAGCCGAGCACTCTACCACTGAGCCACATGTTAAAATCTACGCTAAAAACCTTCCGTTCGGAAAACCGAAAAATCCCGAAATCCGAGAAGTGTCTGGTCCCAAGGCTTTCGGATAAAAGGTTGTGCACCTGTAACGACATTCCCCTTAACCATGCAGTCCACTTAGCGGCTAGAGGGAGTAATCTCTTGAATTATAAAAAAATCTGCCGCTACATTAAGTCAAAGGATATCTCCGACCATGGGGGGTGAATACCAGTCCCAGAGAGTGGGACAGAAGATTTGGCTAAGATCTCGGAAGAGGTTTTCACCAGCATATCGGTTCCAGCCGAGGAACTGAAGACAGTACCGGTTCCAGTCGAGGAACTGAAGACAATAGATCTCGGCCAGAGAAGGCCTTGAGGTCTATAGACAGCATCGAGACTTATATAAAGACATCACCACAGAAATTGTGAGTAAAATCAACTATTATCCTTTGAATTTTGAGGCTGCAAATCTTTAATTTTAAAAGGCTTCTGAAGAAGAGCCAGAATGTATTTTTCCAATCTCTGGAGAAAAGAGACGACTGACCTTGGATTGTTTTGAACTCTTGATAACACGCATTCCTTTCAAACTATCGTCAGCTTTAAACCCATGGATGTTTGAGAGATGTCTACAATATCAGTTTGTTATTGTTTTGAGTAAATTGCTTTCAAAATAGCCACTCGATGTTTACACAAAGTTGGAGCAGAATTCAGAGAAGACTGTTTGTTCAATTTAAAGACTTGGCAATCTGCCAAGACCTCTTTAAAATCATGGATCCAGAAGATGAAGAAAGAGCCATGCCTGAGGAGCCACAAGGTGGTGAAGTCAAGCTTAATCAAAGGCAACCTGCCTGCCTGAGAGAAACTAAGAAGGAGGAAAACTCGATATGGGAACAAGTTAACGAGTCAATTGAAAGCTACAGAGAACTCATGTATCGAGAAGAAACAGATAATACACAACCTGCCTGCATGAAAGAAACCGAGAAGGAGAGAAACAAATTATGGAAACAGGTTACCAGATTAATTGAGAAACAGAAGCTAATGGAATCAGAACAGATGCGATCGAAGTGAAATCTAATATGAGCCAACTATAGAACCTCTGCAAAGAGATTGGAAAGAAACAGAATGTGCTGCTGTGTTCACAGCCATCTTGGGAAGAACGTAGAAGACATACCCAATGGTGTGAAGATAAGGTGAAGATATTCAATGGCTTCACGGATGGGGCAGAGGAGTGGTTATGTGAAATTATACCACAACTTACAAGCTTAGTAGCTGGAAGTGCGAAGCAACAAGGTGCCAGAATGGAAGATGAAATTACACCATGAGATAATATTTTGAAAGTATCTCCACGAGGTTCAGGACATAAATCTGGTTCTACAGCCAGTTCGGTATCTAGGGCTTCTGCTCGATTGGGAATTGAAGCTGATCTAGCCGCACTCTCAATGAAGCGGATGCCTTGAAGCTGAAAGAAGAGATAAGACAAGAAGAAGAAGAGATGAGACGACGAGAAGAACAGATAAAGAAGCTGAGGCGACAAAAGGAACAATGGGAATTAGACACAAAGATGGCGGTGGCCAAAGCAAGGAAGGAGATATTGGAAATTGAGGGTTCAAGATGCAGCTCTAGATCATCGAAGATGATGAGCTCTGGACCAAGAGGAAAAACTGCTCCAAGTGAGTCAGCAGTTGGATCAATTCCACAATCGAGGTCCACCGGATTTCATGGCTTTGAAAACCCATTGGAATAGAGTAAGATGGGTTAAACGTCATCTCAGCAAATGAGTGCTAGATCGAAACAAACTACTAATGGAGCATCTGTGGATGCTCGGGACAAACCAATAGCTGACCATGCTTTTCTGAGGCCAGGTGCACAGGCTCGAGCAGGCCAATTTGTGTCACAGAGGCCTGTTTATCAACAGGTGGAGCCAAGCCAAGGTTATTAGGATTGATTATTGGTATTGGTGAAAAGGCAAACTGAATTCAACAAAATACCTCTCTCATTCTACCACCAGCAGAAATGATTATGTATGATGGAGATCCTTTGTGGTATGAAGCTTTCGTAAGGGCATTAGAAGAAGTATTAGCAACAAACGTTACGGATGAGAAGGAGCGCTTACGATTTCTGGTGAAGTACACAAGCGGAGATGTTCAGACACTGGTAGAATGTTGTCTAATTGAGCCAGGCAGCCTTGGCTATAAAAAGGCGAGAAGATTACTTAAAGAACGTTGCTGTAATGAACAGAGGATTGCTAATGTATACATGGAGAAGGCCCATGCTTGGAAAGAAATCAATCCAGAAGATGGAAAAGCAGTGAGTAAATATGCAATATTTCTGAGAAGTTGTTGCAGCTCAATGGAAATTCTCGGCCACATGGAAGAAATGAATCTTGCAAGTAATACAAGAGTCATCATTGGCAATTTGCCCAGAAAACTGAGAGAAAAGTGGAGAGATAAAGCTGGTGAAATATTGGAAGAGACTAAACCAAGTAGCCAGGCTACCAGACCTGGTGAATTTTTTTTTTTTTTTTTTTGTTAGAAGTATGTACAATAATGTGGTATCTGGTGGAATTCTTAGAAAGGGAAGTACGGTACATGTTAGAGCCACACTACAGGACTATTGAAGATTATAAACCAATTGCAACTAACAAAGGTTCTACTTTTACCAAAACTGAAGAAATATCAGAACCTATGAGAAGTAGTTTTGCTATCACAACCAGACCTGTGGAAAAGATAGATAGATGAAAGGAAATGTATCTACTAGCAAGCAAATAGTATTTTGTTTGTTATGTGACGAAGTTGGTCACACCATAAGATGGTGTCGAAGATTCAAGATGAAAGAATATGAAGAAAAGATGGATTTCTTGAAAGAGAAGGGAGTCTGTTTTGGATGTTTGATAAAAGGACATATGGTGAGAGACTGTTAGAGTCCTATCATTTGTATAAGTGCAGGCAATATCATCCTGAAGCACTTCACACTGAAGAAGACCTACTAGAGCATTGGGAAGAAGAAGAACTTGAACAAATAGATGAAGAGCTATCAGAGCAAAGAGAAGAGGATGAACCAGAGCAAACCGAACAGAAGAAGAAGCCAACTACTAGAGATGCTATCACCTTGTCTCAAGTAACTGCTCATATTGGGGCCGGGGTTGAAGCTTGTATTTTTTCTATCTTACCAGTACAGGTAAGGAATAGTAAGACGAATACAGTGTTGCAAACATATGCTTTTTTGGATCACGGATGTTTGACTAGCTTTTGCACAGAGAACCTGATGAGAAGGCTGGACATCACAGGAGAAGAGACTAAGATTCGAATACGTACCATGACTAAAGATAAAGAGAGCATGTATCATTACATTATGAGTATGGAGATATTCAATTGTGATAAAGATAATTTTATACCAATATCTGAAGTGTTTACAAATGGAACTATGCCTGTTGGTTGTCAAAATATATCAAGGCATGAAGACTTGAAACAATGGCTTTACCTGTAGGATGTCAAGATATCTGAAATAAATTCTGGTGTTGATCTACTTATCGGAACGAATGTTTTGAAAGCATTGGAATCTATACAGATTGTTAGGAGCCAAGGTGATGGACCATATTCTACGAAAACCCGACTTGGATGGGTTATCTATGGTTCCTTGGAAAGGAACAACGAAAATGGGAATCGGAAGAACTACCCTACCATTGCTGTTAATCAAATATCTACTGATAAATTAGAAAAGCCAGTGATGAAGCAATACCATCATGACTTTAAAGAAAGTACCAATAAAGAATGTAAGAGATGTTGAATGAAGAGTTGAAGTTCATGGATATTATGAACTACTCAGTAAAGATTGACGAACACTATTGTCTAGACATACCTTTCAAACAAGAAAGTGTTAATCTGCCGAATAATTGCTGTATGGCAGATCAGCACCCCCAGATTTTGAAACGCAAATTTGGCGAGATTACTAAATTTCATGAAGTAAGACTCTCTTTGAAGAATAATTTCTACAAGGATGATTACTTAATATTCATGTCTACTGAGCAGGAAGCAATTCAACCAGTAGAACATCTGACTTCCCTTTGCAATAAGGGAGGATTCACACTTTCCAAGTGGATCGGCGACAATTGTGAAAGCATTCCACTGGATGATAGAGCCAAAGAAACCAGAGAGTTGGATTTGGACAGAGCCACTTTTCAAGTGGATCGGTGACAATTGTGAAAGCATTCCACTGGATGATAGAGCCAAAGAAACCAGAGAGTTGGATTTGGACAGAGACAATCTGCCATTGGAAAGAGCATTGGGAGTTACCAATGTTGCACAACTGAAATATGTTATCACAAAAGAAAATCCTGCGGATGAAGTTTCCAGAGAACTGACAGCGAACCGCTTCTTAAGCGATAAGAGATGGATCAATGAAATAAAATCTCTCTGTAAGCCAGACAGAGAAAGGCCAAAGCTTGAGCTGGGATTCGAAATCTCTGCTAATAATCCGGAAATAAAATCAAACCTAACGGTGAACTTTATTGGTAAAAATCTTGTTATTCTTTTGAAGGATTTTCACACTTCAACATTGTTGTTACAACACATCCATGAGGTGATCGGACATGGAAGAAACCGTTTCATGCTATCAAAGCTTTGGACTGTTATGTTTTGGACAATATACTGGGTATCATGCCTGATTTTAAGGGTTTGTTGCACATGGTATGACTTTAAACTAAAACCAGGCGAAAGTGAAGATGGAAGAGTCGATAAAGAATTCTGATTGTGGATATATAGTACATGCTATTTTTTTCCTCATTAGTATAGTGGTTAGTATCCCCGCCTGCCACGTGGGAGGCCGGGGTTTAATTCCTTGACTTTTTGTTTTTGATATATGTTAAGCCTTCATAGCTACTTTTTTGATGTTTGTTAATAATTGCCTCGTTATATACTCGGAACAATTAGGGGCCGGTATGTAGTGGCCATTTGGCTTGTTTTGTGTGTCATTAATGATGGCATGTGTCTTTAAATTTTAGACTGCCGTTATTATGTGGGTGGGATTTATGATGTATTTTAGGGCATGTTTCTTGCGCAGAACCATAGTTTTTAGTTTAGTTTAGGACCAGCATGGGGAAGATTTACCCTTTGACCATGCGAAGCATAATGGAGACACGAGGAGTTTTCTAACCTTTAAAGCGATAAGCTGGAGTTCAATGAAGATTATAGTTTGTGAGTTGGAAGAGGTTGGATGTACCTTATTGTTTTTCATTTACAATAAAGAGTTTATTAATCAAAGGACTGTGTTTCGAAGATTTATCTGTGTAGAAGCTCTGAAGGTCTCGGACGGAGAGCTTGCATGCGTATAACGACATCCCCCTTAACCATGCAGTCCACTTAGCGGCTAGAGGGAGCAATCTCTTGAACGATATAAAAATCTACTGCTACATGGATAGCAGGCAACAAAAGGATAGCAGACTCGGACGTAGGCCCGGAAAAGGTGCAGGCAGCCGATCCTGGAGCGGCCGTCGATTACCCGTTGCCTGGTCCCACGAATCGCCATATTGGCGAGGCTCAGGAGCAGACCGACCGGGAGACTGACTCCCGACCCTACCCCCCCCCCCCCCCCCCCCCCCCCCCCCCCTCCCCTCTATAAACTGAATTGTAACACTCAGTGGCAACAGGGACCAAGATGATTAGTGAGTGGACTCAGTTAGTGAGTGGACTCACACTGCTGGACACAGTAGTGGGCACCACTCATGTGCCCGCTTACCGTCTACTCACGAGCAAAATCAGACACACACACAGACGCACACGCATACACACACACACACGCACACACGCATACACATGTCTCTGTTAAAGCCTCATTAAAACCCACCATTTGGTCAACTATATTGTCATCCCTCCCAACTACTACATTGCTTCATTTTCCTTATCCTTCTATGAAATGCTTTGTGTTTCCCAAAACGTTTGATTTGTTGCATCAATGACAGTTGGCACAGTGGTACAGCAATCAGTGATGCTCTATACAGCTCCAGAAACACAGTCTTCAGCCCGGCCTGTTGGGAGTTCCCACTTCCTCCATCATCCACAGTTTCTGGTTCCTCCTAAGGATGTGTAAGTTGATATGTTAACTAAACCATTGCACATTGGTCTCAGAGCAGGTGAATGCAGAATCTAGGGGGAGTGTGAGAGAATAGCTTGCAGGTTAATTGGCCTCTGTAAATTGCCTGTTACGTATAGGGAGTACATGAGAAAGGGGAATAGCATAGAACTAGTGCGAACATGTGATCAATGGTCAGCATGGACTCAGTGAGCCAATTGGCTTGTTTCCATGCTGTATCTCTAAACTTTGAACTAAAAGTACATTAATATGATAAAAATGTTTTACCATTGTTGTATGAGGGTTATGTACCTGAGAAATAAAGTGGCAAGAGTTGGCGGATAATTGAGGTATAGTACAGCTCCACCACTGATCTTCTGGTACCCTTGGTTCCAGAGCCTTGCCATATTATCCGTTTTGCCAGACCCAACAGAGGTCAAGTAGCAATTATACAACAATACATCTCTGACCCACTAATTATACACCTCCCATGTCTCTAAAGCACCAGGGACTGCAAGAAACGTAAATGAAACAAACATCAAATGAAAAGTAATTTTCAGCAAAAATTGTATTTCTTTCATGGGCAGCCTGGTTGGCGACTTGCCCTCGGAGGACCCACAGGGCTGAGGCATCGCTTTCCGAGCAGGACTACCGGGCCGACCCGGGATTTGTCCATTCTGCCAAAATTGCGGATAGCACGCCCATTGCCTCTGCCATCCGACGCGGGTTTCTGAGAGGAGTCCCGTGGTCCCAGAACAGTCCGCATAGGCCACTGGGGGCCCAGAAGTCGGCTTTGGGAACGGATCTGCCAGCTCTGGTCAGGCCAGTGTTCCAGAGCCCTTGCCGCAGGGGGCAAATTCGACCTGATGATCAGCCATGGAAGTCCCAGTGATGTTGAGAACAGCCTCGACACCCGCCCTAGAGGTCATATGTTCGGGGGGATTTCAAGTGCGCTCTCGTAATTTTGTTACGGATTAAAGAAAGTGCCGGAACATCAGTTGGTGGAAAATCAGTGGTGGACTTGTTAAAGGTAGAGGAACAGCTTTTTATCCATTCACAATATGATTCTGGGCTGATTCCTGTGAATTGAAGTGTTTATTTAAAGAAATCGCTACTCGTTTAGAACAAGATTCATGTAAATTGTCAGGCACATTATTGCCAATAGTTCTCAATGGAGTTTAAGAATTACTTTCTTTTATGCAACTTTGTGCCTGCGTTTTTAACAGAGTAAAATAGAGAAAGTTAATCGGTCAGCGTTCTGGTAAATGATCGACATCCTGCAGTGGAAACACAATAACACGAAACACTTTTTGAAATGTGTCAGAAAGATTTTACCCAGGCTTGCGATGTCAGAATCATTTGGACAATAACAAGCCCTGAGAAACAACTGACCTAAATTAAATGTGATTGTGGCACCACTTGAGATTATCCTTCATGAGAAGTCTTGCCTCAGCTATCCAGCAACCTTCCCAGGATCTCATTACCCACACAAATGCAGTTGGTGTCTAAAGTGCTTTTACTTTTGAAGAGCAGTGTGGAAGAGTTTTTACATCCTGTGCTCTTGTTTAAGCAGACAATGCAGAAATGCAATTTGCATTGCAAACTGGAAAAATATGTAGTATGATTAGCACTGCAGCCAATAGGCAGAAACTCACTGCACTCTTACACCATTGAGTATGGATGACACCATCTTTAAAAATAAATCTTTAAATCATAATGAGTCAGAAACAATTTGTAAATTACTTTAAGAGATTACCAAGGTTTTCTTTCCTTCCTATGAGACAAAAATTAATCCTCGTGCCTAAACCAACATTCTTTTCTTGTGGATTTGTCAAAATAGGGGATGGTTTGGTTCGAGTGTAGTGGAATAGTGCCTTTCTTCTTTGTGGGCAAGGGCTAAACCTTAGCCGGGATCTGTGCAATGAAAGGCTCTCTTGATTGTAAAGAAATTGACCAACATCAACACTTACCAATCTCACTCAGGGAGGCAACAAGATTATTTAGTGTGGGAAATAAAATCATCACAGAACAGTGGCAGGCATGCTTGTAAATCAGGGCTAAGGTGCAATTTCAATACAAAAGCATTGAATTTACAATCTAATCCTCTCACACAAAAGGAGGCCAGTTGTCTCATTGGACTTTTTCAGACTCTTTGAAGGAGTTATTTGCCTTGCTCAGCTCCCCTGCCCTTTCACTACATCCTTTTATTTATTTTAGTTTTCAAATATTTAGACAGTCTCCTGTACCAAAGATTATTATGAATTCTGCTTCTGCCATAGATCATGGTTTGTTTCATGTTCTAACAATCCCTTGCCCAAAAGGATATCTTATAACTTTCTCTTTCCCCTTTGTCTTTTCTACAATGATCGTAAATTAATGCTGACCAGGAACTGAAGCAGTGGAAATTATTTTTCCAATATCCCTGATCATAGCCTTCTTTGTTTGAGTTTCTCTGGTCTCCACTCACTATCAAAGCCCTCTACCCACTGTTCCATCTTAGTAACGTTCTTATGTGCCATTTTAAGGACCTTGACATCACAGTACAGGGCTTGTCCCACTTGGCGATTTTTTCGGCGACTGCCAGCATCATATCAGTGTTGCCAAAAGATTTTGAACATTTCAAAATCCAGCGGCGACAAAAAAAATGTTGCGACACTTGAAAAAACACCGTGCGTCGTACGTCATCACACCGCATCACCGCCACATCATGTTGCAAATTTTTCGGTGACTTGATACGTCAGTCAATGTTGCCGGCAGTCGCCAAAAAATTCGCCCTTTAGGGTCCCTATTGTACATATTAATTGTGCTAAAGTAATAGAGTGAATTAGACCACTGGGTGGCGCCACGATGGCAGCCTCGCCAGCAGCATGTGTGTAATTTTGACTTTTTTTGTTATTGATAGTGTGTCTAAAATATATCAAATATATGTTTTAATGTTTCTCGGTATGTTTTATGTGGGGGGGGTGGGGGGGAATAGGGGGAAACCTTTTTCAGTCACTTACCTCGACGGAAATGTGATCTTTCACCGTCCCCCCTCTGCGGCCTAACAATTTGGATTACTGCAGCCTTTCCTGGAGACCGGCCCGGAGCTTCAAGCCACAAGTGCGGCACGGACTTACCATCGCGAAGCAGGCGATCCTCTGCCGAGCATCGCTGTGGAAGTTCTCCGACCATGGGGCCTGTGGACTTTATCACGGTGAAGCCACATCTCCGGTAAGAAGAGGCCGACTCGGGAGCACCATGCCGCGGAGTGTTCCGATCCGTCCCGATGCCGGAGTCTCCATCATCCCGACGAGAGGATTTGAACAGCGGACCGTCGGCAGAGGCAGTGCTGAGTAAAGATACTAGAGGAGCAAGATAGACCACTCCTACAAAATCCAATGGACTGACGTGTAGTACGCAACGGAACGTCACGTCCACCATTTTAGGAATAAGACCCCGACTTCCGTTATGCCTCTCGTAGTTTAATCCAAAGATACTAGAGGGGTTTAATGCACGTCAGTCCATTGGATTTTGCAAGAGTTTATCTTGGTCTATCTTAGCCTTCTATGATAGACCGTTATGATCTTAGTTTATCATAAATAAGGTGCTTGTTTTAAAAAAATAAAATAAAAAGGGAAAAAATAAAAGGACAATGCGCAATGAAAGGTCTGTGGACCATATGCATTCTATGATATTTTGTTTAATCAGTGTTGTGGGGGAACGGTATGTGCGTGTTTCTGTGTGTGAGAGGCAAAATAGAGATACTAGATTTCAAAGTTCCCTCACGGATCAGAAGCAACTTTGATTTAAAGTAACTCATGATGTACATGAGCCATTCTCATGATGTACATAAGCCATAAAGGCAATTATATTTGCCTTTATTTTTTTTTGCCTATAAGATATAAGGAACATAAGCCATAAATATATTATAAACACGTATATATTATATATATATATATGATACACACAGGTATATAAATGTGATATTGATGTATAGAATTATATAACACACATACATATTTCTCTAGTTTCTTATATATATATACACACACATATATTCATTTATATATATATATGATGTGTATATATATGTGTGATATATATGTATATAAATATATAACACACATATATATATATTTCTCTAGTTTCTTTCTTGTGATCTCTAATTTTGTTGAACCTTTTTTCTTTCTTTCATTCAACCTCTCTCTCTCTCTCTCTCTAAAATCCTAATATTGTGAATAAAATATCAATGAACACATGCCAAGATATTTTTTCATTCTATATTAGTGTAATGAAATGTAGTGTATACATACAGTGGCTTGCAAAAGTATTCATACCCCTTGAACTTTTCCACATTTTGTTACGTTACAACCACAAACATAAATGTATTTTATTGGGATTTTATGTGATAGACCAACACAAAGTGGTGCATAATTGTGAAGTGGAAGGAAAATGGCCCATTGGGGTTCAAACGAAATGTTGTTTCTGCAGTCATACACACAAAAAAGAACCAAGACAAAACACAATTTACACAAACATCCATCGCAGCGCATCTCCTCCTCGCTGTGATGGAAGGCAAAGACTTCCAAAATCACGGGGGGGGGGGGGGGGGGGGGGGGTTCACCTGCAGTCATGACTGCTCCATGAACTTTTTTTAATTAACTTTGTCGTCGCCAGAAGTGTGGGGACTCTTTGTGTACTGGTAATCCACAAGGACTACTTACCTAGTGGACTACTTAAGTAGTCATATTGAATGGCAGTGCAGGCTCGAAGGATTACCTAGGTAGTCTATTGTATGATTTTTCGGGGTTCTATGCAAAACAAATACAATAATTTCACTGTACGTAGGTGCATGTGGCAGTAAAGTATTATTGAATCATTAAACCATTGTTAACAGATCCAGATTTACCAATAGTAATCTGTCAGCAATAGTGCAAATCCATTTTTTTCCCATGTAACTTCCAATATTAAAATACTGATCCACTGTTGGCAACCATCTTTATCTTCCCCGTATAAATTACGTGCGCCTTCGCTGCTTCCAAGATGGCGCCCGTCCCAGGTGACTATTTACATGCTAGCCACAGAAGCAGACCTACAATCGCATATAACAATCGCGCCACAATTTTAAATCTCTACTCCTACAGCACCATTTCCCATTTTAGCTATGACCTGTGCACTGTGAATGGCTCGATTGTAATCATGTATTGTCTTTCCCCTAGCTGGTTAGCACGCAACAAAAACGCTTTTCACTGTACCTCGGTTCTCATGACAGTAAACTAAACTGAACTAAACTGAACTGAGTAGTGTAGCAAGGAACTGCAGATGCTGGTTTAAACTGAAGATAGACACCAAAAGCTGGAGTAACACAGCTGTACAGTCAGCATCTCTGGAGGGAAGGAATGGGTGATGTTTATCTTTCATTTCCCTTATCCCTAACTACTCTGAAGAAGGATCTTGATACGAAATGTCACCCATTCCTTCTCTCCAGAGAGGCTTCCTGTCCCGCTGACTCGCTGATGCAGAATATAGGGTTGAACTTGCAGCCATGACTTCTATTGTTGTCAGCCTTTGCTTCCTGCATCATGTAATGTGGTTTAGTTTAGCTAATTTGGTTTGTCTATGTTTGATTACAAGCAAAAGGCCAAAAGGCTAGAAGTGAAAAGAAGACCAAAGGTGTCAGATAAGCAAAGAAGAGGAGGTGTGAGACAGTGGCGTTGCGGTAGAATTGCTGCCAGAGAACCAGGTTCGATCCTGACGAAGGGTGCTTTCTGTACAGAGTTTGTACGTTCTCCCCGTGACTGCATGGGTATTCCCCAGGTGATCCGGTTTCCTCCCACGCTCCAAAGACGTACAGATTTGTAGGTTAATTGGCTTTGTTAAAGATTGTAAATTGTCCCTTGTGTGTAGGATAGTGGTAGTGTACAGGGATTGCTGGTCGACTGCGACTCGGTGGGCCGAAGGGCCTGTTTGCGCGTTGCACCACTGAACTAAACTAAACTCAACTAAGGCTAGAGAGAGGGATATAGGTGGAAGGGGACAGCTGGGAGAGGTGAAAGGGGAGATAAATGGATATATGGGACTCGGGGATAAATCCTCATTGCTCTTTCAGCAAGCATTCAATTCCAGGAACTGCTGACCAGATCTGCGGGCTAATGCCTATGGTTGCTGAAGTCAAATCAGTGAAGTACTTAAATAAACCAAACAAATCTAAGTGATTATTGCTTATTGATGTTACACATGGCAGATTAAGGGCTTAGACCTTTAACGATTATTTTTCCATTTTGTCGGGTGGAGGTATAGTTAACAGAATTTAATTAACCTCCAGTTTAGAGATACATTGTGAAAACAGGCCTTTCAGCCCACCGAGTCTGCACCGACCAGCGATCCCCGCACATTAACACTACCCTTTAGAGTCACACACTAGGGACAATGTTATATTGATACCAAGCCAATTAACCTGCAAACCTGTACGCCTTTGGAGTGTGGAAGGAAACCAAAGATTTCCGAGAAAACACACGTAGATCACAGAGAGATCGTACAAACTCCATACAGACAAGCACCCGTGGTCAGGATCGAACCCGGGACCCTGGCGCTGTAAGGCAGTAGCTCTACCGCCGTGCCACCGTGCCGCCAAGCAATACTGTTAATGCTTTGTGGTCCCAAGAAGTTGACTGATAACAAATGAAAATTTGACACTGCATTAAAGCAACCAAATAAATGAAATTTCATCTGCACATTCCGTTTCTCATGATAGCTGTTGCTAGATGTGATTGTATATTGCAATTCATTTTTTTTTAATAAAGGCTGAGACCTTATGTGTGGCAGGAAATGAAATAGTTCAAATGGAAGTGCAGAGGGACACACAGCGGTGTAGAGGCAAATATGGCCAGTGTTATTAAAGTCACAAAATGTCTCTAGAGTTGCCACGGTTTGATTATAACTGTATACTTTTACTGCATATATGTGCACAAAATATCCTTGGGATATTCTGGAGTGGCTCAACATAATTTGTTTGTGACTGTGAAGATGTAGGATCTGTATTAGCAAATGCTGATGCATGGGGAAAGTGTTTCGGAAACACTGTTGTTCTGAAATGTTGAGAGGTAGTTACAGTATGTATTCATCTGGGTCTTACTGTTGGAATAATGTTGAGTTTCAGTGTGTAGTTTGAGCATTGTACTTCACCTTGGAGAGTTTTATTATATTGCTGTTGGGTGTTCCAATCCACCTTAATGCCACCAAAATGTTTTATATTGTAGCCTAAAAACATAGTCATTGTATAGTAATGAAAACTTTCCTTGATCATACACTGTTCATTGTTTTTTTTTAATTTTATTGTTGGATTTATACTATAGTTTATGACAGTGTTGTTGTATTTCAGAGGAGTATTATTACTTTCCCCTTTGGACCTAAATGTACAGTTTAATGGAAT